>NW_027257882.1:0-269516 GCF_043159975.1 Macaca nemestrina
CCCTGCAGGGAGGTGCCGGGCCTCTGCCTCTCATGTCGTCCGCAGCCCTCTCCACACGTCTGCTCTTCGCTCCTCGTGCCCACGGCTGGGGTCATGGGCCGCTCGCTCTGCTGTTTGAGATCCTCGGAAAAGGTGTTGCACTGAAGGGAGATTGGGGGTGTGCGGCTGATTTTAAATAGGAGGAAATGACGGTAACAGAATGAGCAATGCCTAGCACTTAGTCTCAGGCTTGAGAAATTGTGTTTTAGAAGCAAGGTATCCCCAACTCCGGTTTTCTTCAAATTAAATCCTTTAAAGAGTCCACAAGTATAAATAGTTAAAGCCTAAAACTATGCAAGAGAGGGCCTAGAGCCCAAACCACTGCCAACTCTGACTCCAAGACACCTCAGAAACTTGGTCCTCCTCCTCAGAGAACCCCGCTTCTGCTCCTCCTTCCACACTGCTCCCTCCACACTCCTCCCTCCACACTCCTCCCTCCACACTCCTCCCTCCACACTCCTCCCTCCACACTCCTCCCTCCACACTCCTCCCTCCACACTCCTCCCTCCACACTCCTCCCTCCACACTCCTCCCTCCACACTCCTCTTCCGCCCCCTCCCCTTCTTCCTTCCCCTTCCCTTCTTCCTTCCTTCCTCCCCTTCTTCCTTCCTCCTTTCCTCCTCCCTCCTCTTCCTCCTCCCTCCTCTTCCCCCCCTTCCCCCCCAGTCCTTGGGCAACCTACATGGAACTCTGGTTCAAAGTCACTGGTCTTTGGGGCCGCCCATTTGATAGACGAGCATGCTGGGGACCAGACACAAGTGACTGACTCAGACTCGCACAGAGGCTGACCCAGCTTGCATGCTGTCTCCTGCCTCCCGTAACACCGGGTTGTCCCTAATGGAAGAGAATCAATGATGCTGCTTCACTGATCTCCAGGGAAAACAGGTTGATAACAGGTTATAAACATGGCAACGATTTGGAAAAACCGTCGTCCACTTGTCAGCTCCATCTCTCCTGCCCGGAAGATGTAGGGAAAACCTGCCTTCAGCCCACCCTCATCCCAAAACAGGACAGAGGACAAAGGGGCAGAGACCCAGGTCCTGTCAGTGCCCTCAGGAAACCCCCCGTTTCCTCCTTATGGTGGAAGTGGAAACCATCCCACTGGACTAGATTTTCCCGGGAAGCCCCTCCACCCCGAAAGCAAGGAATCTGGTTTGAGCACACACCATTCTTGGTGTCATCACTTTCTGCAGCTGAACCCTGCATACGTGGCCCATTAATCTTGCTAGTCCAGTGTTACTGGGTCCTGGGAGTTTCTGTGGGCTGATAGCAGGTGTTTACCATTGTGTTTAGAGAGGAGAATAGAACTTTATTGTGTCGAAATCAGATGATAACCATTGCCATGTGATTCCTTGGGTTGGTTTGGGTGGGGGGTGCTCAATGCTTTTCCTGAGGCTAAGTTCTAGTTTGAGACCGTCTCTCTTTGTCGCCCAAGCTGGAGTGCAGTGGTGCGATCTTGGCTCACTGCAACCTCCGCCTCCTGGCTTCAAGCAGTTCTCCCTGCCTCAGCCTCCCAAGTAGCTGGGATTATAGGTGTGTGCCACCACACTTGGCTAATTACAAAAATGTATAATATAGGCCGGGTTTTGCCATATTGGTCAGGCTGGTCTTGAACTCCTTGCCTCAAATGATCGACCCACCTTGCCCTCCTAAAATACTGGGATTACAGGCTTGAGCCACTGTGCCCGGCCTGATCCTAACACATTTTAAAGCTGCCTTCATGTACCAAAATCCAGTCCTATGTTTGAAAATCAGTCTTGAAGAGCCTAGGAGGAGAGGGATAAGCTTCAACTAGGTAAATAACTATGTATATGTTAAAAAGATGGGCCAAAATCTACCCCAAATGTTAACTCTTCTGCTTTGCGTATTATATCCATTTATAGTTATTTCAGTACTAAGATTTTTAAAGATTCTTTTGATAATCATGGACAAATTACTATTAAAACTCAGCTGCATTTGTAACACTTCAAAGAACTAATTGGATGACATCATTTTTCCCAGAGGCATTTTGGATTGTTACATAATTAATGTTTATCTCTTTGCCAGAAATCTTTTTTTTTTCTTTTCCAGAACAGATACCTGAAAAGAAACTTTCCTTTGCATTAAGTGTTATTTCACTGTATGACAATCAATTTTTGAACGTGAGAACAAGATCATCATGTATTTTTGGGATAATTCTTGCTTAATAGTGATAATGCTAAGTGTTAAAATTATGCAACAATTTGTTTCTTTGAAAATTACTATTTGCCTGCTCACCAGGTGGGAGCTGATGAGAACATGGATGTAAAACTTAAATTGTATTTAGCTTGTTTAAAAGAAGTTTAAAAAAAAAAGCTTTTTTTGTTTGTTTGTTTTGTGCTACTACTGACGTTGCTTCGTTGTGGAAATGAGGTTATTGCAGGCACCTAGAATTTTATCTCCTTCACTTGTACAATGGGAAGAAATTCTCCAACAAGCACAGGAATCTGACTTTCTGATATTGAGACTCCTAGGCATCAAGCCCCATGGAAGGGTTGGTGATTACGTGAGCGTTGGCGTTGATGTGGGCACCCTCCAAGCCAGACGCAGGGAGCAGGGAAGGGCAGAACAGGCCCCTCAGGAGCCATGAGAAAATCAAGTGTTGGCAGCAGTGGTGAGGGTTGATGTCAGGGGCTAGGAGGTGGCGGCGAAGGGATCATGTGCCTCAAGGCAGCCCTGGAACCCGCGGTCCCTGCAGTGAGATCTGATCTGCAGGGGATGTGGACGGCCACGTGGTGAGGTCCACAGACAGCCTGGACTTGGCTGCGTCAGAACTCTGGTGGACGTTGCAAACGGCCCCACAGGGTTGCAGTGCACATTCCTCGGACAGAGAGAAGACGCTTGGAACTGTTCTCGGCACGAAGCCAGCGCCCTGTGAACAGTGGCCACTGCTGTCGTGACTGAGTGCTGTCCAACTGGAGGCATTTGCTCTGCTCAGTTCACTTAATTGGGCCAGGAATGGGGTTGCCCTGCCTTCAACAAGCTTGACGCATTGAACGAGGACTCAGTCAGTAAAGTACTCTGTAAATACGCTCTCCTGGCTAGAGCGAGCAAAGCCCAGGGAGAGAGTGGTTCCTCAGTATTAGACAGGTGTTTGTGGCGGGGCCAGCTGTGCGGCTGCCAGAGCGAATGTGACCAGGAAGCCTCTGTCCCCCCGGAGGTGGCCAGCGTAACTGTTACACATGCCGTAGGTAGAAAGTGGGCACTGCTGGGAAACTTGCTCATGTTGCTGTTTTCTGATGGAAATTCAAGGTTTCTGAGCATCCTACATCAAATTTGTACATTGCTGAGACTGTACACCTTTCAACACTTGTTTTTTCCTGCTTTTCAGATCCATACAACCTGGCATTTGGCCGTGGCTTCCAGGACAGGCTGGATGCAGAGTGAAGTCCTCTCCTCACTGTCAATCTTTGCACATGTCTTTCTTGAGAGTCTCCATTAGGTTTTTACTTAACTAGACTTTTAAAGTTGCCATGCACATAACTCTACCAGTTACAATCGTGAGCTAACATGGGTTTTTGGTTTTACTTTGATGAATGTTTAACATTTGCATGCTGGATGTGGGGGTGGAGGTCATTTATCTGCTTTTCATTTCCTTCTTGGTTATACTTAGTGTCTTTCAGGTAAGGTGTGGAAAGCCTGGTACAGGGTGAATTGCAGGCTGCAGTGTGGCGCGGTGGACGAGAGGCGCGGGCTGCAGTGTGCACAGTGGATGAGAGAAGCTATTTCCATCCTCGAGGGAAACACACAAGAAACAATTTAAAAAACTGATCGTCTAGCTTGCATGAGGTCCAACAAATTCAGTTTGCAAAGTTTAACTTCCAAGTTAACTTAGTAACTTTTCCCCTAAGTCATTAATTTAGTAGCTTATGTTTATTGCCTAAAGCAAGTCATAAATTCTGAAATGAATGACTAAACATGTAATAATTTAGGCATACAGCACCTGAAGGGAAAACTGCCAGTATGCTAAAATATTGGATACAGATGCTCAAAAAATATAATGTAGCATTCTTACAATGCATGTGCTTTTAGCAGGTAACTTGGTGAGTAGTTTTGAGCTATATTTGTAGGAATGTGTATCTTGAATACTTTAGGGTACCACTGCAGATGTGTGCTTGAGAGGTATAAATACTGAATGTTCTTCTCCCTTCCCTTAAATGAAAAACATTAGCTCCCTTCATTTTTATTTGTATTTCTTGAAGTGGACTCTCGCTCTTGTTGCCCAGGCTGGAGTACAGTGACGCAATCTCGGCCCACTGCAACTTCCGCCTCCCGGGTTGAAGTGATTCTCCTGCCTCAGCCTCCCCGGTAGTTGAGATTACAGGCACCCACCACCATGCCCCGCTAATTTTTGTATTTTTATTAGAGATGGGGTTTTACCACAGTGTCCAGGCTTGTCTCAAACTCATGACCTCAGGTGACCTGGCCACCTTGACCTCCCAAAGTGCTGGCATTACAGGCGTGAGCCACTGCGCCTGGCCAGCTCCCTTCTATAATGATTTATACAGTTGTTTTTGCTTTGTTTTTTTGAGACGGTGTCTCACTCTGTCGCCCAAGCTGGAGTGCAGTGATGCAAATCTTGGCTGACTGCAGCCTTCACCTCCTGGGCTCAGGTGATCCTCCCACCTCAGCTTCCTGAGTAGCTGGGACTAGACGCACGTCACCACGCCCAGCTTTATTATTATTATTATTATTATTATTATTATTATTATTATTATTGGTATTTTTAGTAGAGACAGGGTTTTGCCATGTTTTCCAGGCTGGTCTGGAGCTCCTGGGCTGAAGCAATCTGCTGGCCTCAACCTCCGAAACTGCTGGGATTACAGGCGTGAGCACCACATTTGGCCCATTTTTTTTTTCTTCCTGGATTTGGAGTCGACTTTCAGAAAATCCTTCAACCTTGCAAGCTTAATTTTCCGTAAAAATATTCCTCTAGGATAAAAACAAGACACAAAGAAGTACGTGTGGACTGCAGTTAAAAATTTTCAACACAACTTAGGAAAGTTGACATTGACAAAGAGCAGGAGGCCGCTTCAGTGCCTTCTAGGCAGTGGGAATGGCGGTCTGTGGGCGACCCTAACATGTGCGGCGTCCTGAGACGTGATCGTGGTGTTCACGCTTTTACCGAGGGCTTCCCGGGAGTACCAGAGGCTGTTCTTCTGCAGTCGGCCAGCCAGGCAGCAGCTGCTGGAGAAGGAACAAACAGTAAAAGACAGATGTACACGGTGTTATTGTGGCAGAGAGGTTAAAACCAGGCTCACTTTGTTCTTACAGTTTTAAAAAGCTAATAATGAAGTCCTTAAATATGTTCAGGATTTCAAAGCAGTTGTGGGTGTGTCTGTGTCTCTAGCTCCCGTTCGGGTACTTCCTGCGAAGAGAGCTCAGAGACGCCGCCTTTCCTTGATGAGGTGACAGGGCCTGGAGAGGTGTGAACCCCGTGGTGGGGGGGATGACTGACCTGGGGTGAGGCTGGGTCAGCGTGGGGATCCACCCCCACTCCACGTTCCTGTAGGGAATCCACAGTTCTAAGTCTTTATGATATGGGTAAAATGAACCTGGAAGAGGGGTTATTTTTTAAGAAGTAAGTGCCATGCTCTTTTTTCCTCATACTTTTCCGTGTTTAAGCAGCATTGAAGGATAAGGCACTAGTAGCCTGTTGGTTTGGAAGCAATATTGTTGGTTATTTTCCGTTGAATCTGACCTTAAGGTTGCCTGGTAACAGAAGTTTTCCTTTAACAACATGGGACTCTGTTGAATCTGTTGCCCCATTGGCTGAGCCGCCTGAAATCAGTGCCATGGCAGCTGAAGAAGCCTCTTCCCCATGGAGGAAGCCGCTGGATTGGCAGGAGGCACCGCCCTTGATTGAGGGAGTGAGGCGGGTTTGCAGGGACCCCACGTGGCCCCTGCAGCTCTCTCCTGCCCCCTGCTGGTTGGCCAAGCAGCCTCGCGACAGTGTGCTCATTGTGAATGTTCACTGGGGCAGGCCAAGGCTTTTGTTCCAGAAACACTGACTTCAGAAAGGGCCGGCTGTGTGTGTTGAGCATGGCAAGAAAGACTTAAGTGTGTCTTAAACCTCTTGAAGAACGCAAGTTGATGTTTCAAATGCATCTCGAAGGCTAATGACTTTGCTATGGTCAATATTCAGGAGAAAAGAAGGTTTGATGAAATAGACAGGAGTGGCAAGTGACGTGCTTGTGCCCTGTATGACTAAGCGATGTCCTGGCCGTTCCACACCATGACCTCTGAGCAGCCAGCCTGCAGATACTGGGTCAATTTAGATATCCCTGATCTCTGCAGAGGTTTGATAAGGTAGCCCAGGAGCAGTTAAACACAAACGCTGACTGGAAACCCTGGCACACGGAGGCACTGGAAACAGCAAGCTGCTATTAACATCATAGTGAGAGGCAATCGCCTGCTCTCTTAGGGGTGTCAGCTTCTTTTGCTTCTAGACGTTCATCTGCGTTACAATACAGTTTTGCTCAGTTTATCCCCATTACTCCGCTGTCTTCGCTGTTAAAGTCTCAGCCGGCACTTAGCTCTGACACTGCAGGAATTTCACTGTGCAGCTGACCAGGCCTACCTGGCTTGGCTGTAAAGCAGGCGAGAGCTTTCCGGAAGGCAGTGACTAGACCCCGAGGCAGGAAAGAGCGTTGCTGGTCCCCATACGGCAGTGCACCTGCAGCAGAGCGTGTACGTGCACGTTCAGGCTAAACAGGTGGAGAGAAGAAAACCACCTATGATTAGTCACTTAAAATGCCACACACCCAACCCTTGAGACCCTAGCACATAGAGTAATAGTGGTCTTGGAGATGGCAGGTGTGCTGAAGTCTGATTTTCTCACTTAGCTTTTCCAGCAGCGTTTTCCTCATCTCTGAGCTGGGGCTAACAACTGCCCTGCATAGATTTGTGCATGGAACCGTGCGTGTAAAGTGGGGTAGCCCCCAGGACCTAGGAAGGACTCGTGGTCAGTGTCGGTGGTCATGCGTGCTGTACGGGTCCCCCAGGAGGACCATTGCTACAGACAACTCCCTCCCTTCAATGTCACTGAATGTAAAAGGTGGGAGCTTGGCTTCTGATGTGTCTGGTTTGCTGCAGGCCGCGCTGCACCCCGTGGTTCCTGAGCCCTGAGCTAAAGTACGCCCTGCTGCATTGCCTGTGCCGCTTTTGCTGTGCAAGGAGAGCTCCTGCCCTGGGAAACTTCCTCGCACCTGACAAGCACCACAGTTTGCAGCAAGACCTGTCCGAAGCGTGGACTGCCAGGAGCCCCGCCTTGGCCCTGTCCTTTACAGGTTGGGAGCGACTTTGTGGGGTTTGTCGGCCCTTCTCTCAGGTGTCCTGTGTCTCATGGATCAGCCGACGAGCCCCGTCTGGAGGAGCACTCTGCAAAACGCTGCCGGCCACCCAGATCTCCTAGCGCAGAGTGAGGCCACATCTGCAGACTTGACCGCACAGAGTCCCGAGGCATTCGGCAAGAAGGGGAGTGGGATGTGTGTGAGATCCCACTGCGGAAGCCGGCTCTGCTCCGTACTCTGCGTGCGGGGTGCCTGATGTTCAGACCTGCTGTGTCTATCGGGGGCCATGGCGGGGTGGTGGGAGTGGGGGCAGGGAGCAGCGCAGATGGATCCAGGGAAGGACTTAGTTGAATCCCAGCTGCCCACATACTTGTTGCTGGTCTTGGACAAGCTCCCTAGTTTCTCTGGGCTTTCGGTTTGATTGTAAGACTAGGACGCCGCCCTAGTCTGAAGATGTCGGTGTGTGCGGGAATGCCTGGCGCAGTCACCATGGGTTTTCCTTCAGCCTCCTCCGTGCCCCTCCCTGGGTCAATCAGTATCCATGCGTGCCACAAGTAAATTACAGTCCCTCCGAAAACCAGTTGACCCGAGTTTTATGGTCGAGCATGGTGAGTGTCCTTGCCAGGAAATGCCACTAGATGTCTTGGGCCTGCTCCTCTACCTCCACAGCAATCCCCGGAACAGGCTGGTTCAGGATGTGGCAGGTGGGAGTCGGTGTTGTACCTAGGACAGGCTGAAGTCAAAGGCTCATTTGCTCTGTGAGGGGTGATCAGGATGACACATCAAGAGGAGCCCCTTGGCTGACCCTGGAGGTGGACGGTCGGGTCGGATTGGTCGCCCTCCAGGACGTGTTTCGAGTGATGCCTTCCCTGGGTCACACAGCACTGATCTGTAGTGCACAACTTCCCAGCTCCAGCCAATCTGGTCTTGCCGTCTCCTTGTGCCTTGTGTTGGGCATGTGGAGGAGGAAGAAGTTTAACCCATCCCCTCTTTGGGAATGGCAGGGCAGTAACAAAGGTAGTTGATTTATACATGGCCATCCTCGGGAGGTGAGGACCTGAAAGGTTTACTGCTTTCCTGGAAAGCTGCTCTGGGCGTCACCATCACTGATCATGGACAGCAGCTCAGAAGCCCGCTTAAGGTGCAGGGATGGACCGGCGCTGGTCCTGTCTGTGCCCAGGCTGTTGGTCACACCGACGGCCAGGCGATGGCTGCCTTTGCACGAAGCTGGGGTCAGAGTTAATTTGGGCAGTGTCGGCTTTGATTTAGGTCAAGATTGGTCAGTCTTCCTAAAATACTAGTCATGAAAGCTTTTATAGATTGTAGTTCTTTGGGAGGTTTCTATGTGGTTTTTTGACGTTTAAAGCATAGGGCCCATGGCCAGTGTTGAATGACATTTTGTTCAGTGTAACTGACAGGACACTGGACCTGAGTCCCAGGCCCGCCACCGGGTTCAGGGAGCTTCAGAGAGGGAGATGTTTGTGCTCAAGTTTTCGCAGTTGGGATGGGACATGGGCATGGGGCTGGAATGCTCTAACCTTCAATCTTCAGTCATCGGTATCACCTGTGCACACGCATATCGTTTTCAAAGATGGACGAGCCTTTGGGAAATAGCTGAAGACTTTTCCAGTTTTGAAAGAAGCCGGGATGACACTGGAAACGTCAGGTGTCTTGGCTGCTGATCAGGTCCATCACCACGCACTTGGTCCCTAACCTGGCACACCTCTGATCCCACACAGTGGGTGACCAGGTCCGTAACCTCAAAAGCTTCTGATGAGGCGCAGCTGGTGACTAGGTCTGTAATCTTTCTTGGCTCTGATTGGACAACAGCAGGTAACCTGGTCCCTAACCTCGCACACCTCTGATCATGCACAGCGGGGTGACCAGGTCCATAACCTCACATTTCTGTGCACAGCAGGTGAACAGGTCTCCAATCTCAAAAGCTTTTGATTGGGTGCAGCTGGTGACTAGGTCTGTAACCTCGCATGGCTCTGATTGTGCAGAGCTGGTGACCAGGTCACTAACCACACACACCTCTATTCGTACACAGTGGGTGACCTGGTCCATCACCTCACACCTCTGATTGTGCATAGCAGGTGACCAGGTCTGGAACCTTGCACACCTCTGATCGTGCACAACGGGTGACCAGGTCCATGACCTCACGCGTCTCTGCACAGTGGGTGACCAGGTTCATAACCTCACACCTCTGATCATGCACAGCTGGCGGGCGCAGGACCCACTTCAGTGAGGGGCTGACTTCCCAGGTGTGAAGGGGGAATGCTGTGTGGCTCGCTAAGCCCCTCCATGCTTTGGGGGCTCCAGGCTGTGGCCGGCAAGTAGGAGGTTGTCCCAGGAGGATGCTGTGTGTTGGGGATGGGAGGCAGCTGCAGGGTGGAAGTAGGATGAAGTTGTAGGGGGGCACTGTGGTGGGGGGTGGGACAGGAGGCAGCTGCAAGTTGGAAGTAGGATGTTGTCCCAGGAGGCTGCTGTGTGTGGGGGAGGGAGGAGGCAACTGCAGGGTGGTGTGGTCACCGTGCCACTGATTTCAGGTTAAAATAGAATGTGGACCTCTTTTTACCATAGTTTTTAATTACTCCGCTAGTTTGTGTTGCTGTCTCTTGCTGTGCAGTCCACAGTCTGATGTCTCTGTGGTCCCCATGTTTCCCTCCTGCTCGTGTTACCCGATCCTGTGGGTCAGCTGTGAGGAAACCACTCTCCACTCCTCATCTGGAGTGGCCTCGAGCTGGGTGTGCTGGTCTCCTTGTGGGCTAAAGTGTTCTTCTGTTACTGTTTTCTCTGTTTTTTGATGAAATTTAGCAGACTTGGGTATGGTGCAAACACTTTTAAGAATGTCTTTTGCCTTTATGGAAAAAACAGCTGCATTGCTTTAAAATGAACCTTTCCTGTGTCTCCATCCTTCCCCATAGATCGCTCTGTGTTAGAAACTCGGTGGTGTGTGCGCTTCATGGCCTCATTCCATCAAGCACTGTAACCTCTGATTGCAAAAGTGACTACACTCAAGGCAAAAAACTTCGCAAATGTTGAAAAGAATGAACAAAAACAATACATTGTTCTCTTGTCATCCTGAAATGGCTACTCTTAATATTTTGATGTAGTTCTTTCAATTCTTCTTAAGTAAAGTTGCTTCTAACACAAGCACTTTGATTATATTAATCAAATTATATTCAGGAAATAAGGAGAAAGTAAAAAGAATATCCAGTTTGGGGCAAAAAGGAAGACGACATAGAAAGAGGCTGTAAAACTCCCTGCAACTTGAAAAGCTGGGTTGTGGTGGTTGTGGTTTTGTTTTTACCATGAGAGACCACAGGATTCTTCTTGGCACTCAAGGGCAATAAGATAATTCCCTGTGTGTGTGCTGGTGGCTGTATAAACCGAGCCGCATGTCCTCTTTCGAAGCAGAGAAAGCATGAGGTTTGAGGTAGTGGTTTGGTAACTTTTGGAAAGTCTGTTTGTAGGACTGCACTGCAGAGATTAGGTCAGTCTGAATTAGAATCGAATGATCTGTTCAGGCCTTGGGAGCTTTCTACACCGGGTGTACGCCTGTTCTGGATGTGGTGCAGAAGGAACAGGACTGGGAGGGTTTCTTGCTTCCCAGTCATAGAAATGCCTGCAATTATCACTGTTTGTTGTCTCTCAGGAAGCTATTTCAGGAAGGAAGTGTACGTTCCAAGGCTGCTGGTTGGCCTGTCATCACCCTGGGGGTCTTGGTGTGGATCACGGGAGCTGTGACTGCTCACGCGTGGAGCTCTGTCTGTCTCGCTGCCGCGCCGGTAGACAACTGGTCACTAACAAAGTGTGTGTCCCAGTTGCCTTTGAGAAGAATTCTCTGCATCATTTTTATACAAGGTCCTTTTTCCTGTCAATGTCAACATCGTGTCTTCTAGCCAAGCGATATGTTCTTGCAGAAACAGGAAGTGTGGCCCAAGTGAGAAATGAGGGAATTCATCCATAACTGCTATCAGTTTTTATAGAGTTGAGCCATTGTAATTTATACGTAAACATGTTAAATCTGTAGAAGTGAGTCACCGTGCCAGACCCTCACAAATGCCGAATGTCTATGTGGGACCTCTCTTCTATCGGGTCCACATCACAAGAAGAAAAGTCGCTCAAATGCAGCACGGAGTGGACGTGAATCTCCGAAAACTCCATGAATCAGAACGACTGCTTTCCCAATTGCCGGTCTCCCCATTTGAGGTTGTGAGATTCCCGTTCTGAAGCTCCTTCAATTTCCCAGCATCCATTTCATTCCTTCATGGAAACAACAGACTCACACTGATACCTTGTTCTCAGATTTTCTAATTAGAAAAAGCACATATTTCACAAGAATAGTCCAGCTAACTCACTCCTTAGCCTGGGGTAAGCCACATACCTCTTTTCTCTTTAAAATACTCACCTTTCAGAACTCTTGGTAAATAAGAATAGGAAGGTACCATGACTTTGGCCACAAGCAGTATTATGTATAATGTGCAAGTGAGTGCCTTGAGAGCCATGGTTGCTAAAAACAAATTTTCTCAGAAGAGAAAAGTGTGAGCAGTTCTTTACATGTTAATTTTGTTTTGCCTAAATAACATCTTGTCTTTGTACAGGGATACAGGACGTTGCTGAGTATTGACGGGGGCGAGTGGGTCCTGCTGCCCCACTGTGTGATCCTGAATATCGACAGGGGTGAGTGGGTCCTGCTGCCCCACTGTGTGTGACAAGCCCTTTGTTTCTGGCCCGGAAATGTCCCGGCTCTTTCAGTGCATTGGGCTGGTGCTGGCTCCCTTTGTTAGTTTGCATGCGAGGCAAAATCTCACGCCTTTCACTCTTGTTGACATACAGATGCCAAAGCTTTGAACAAATTCTTACTAAATCAAACCCAGAAATATGTAAAAGGGATAAGAATACCATGAACACTTAGAGTTTGTTCTCATGATCTGTAGTTTTGCATTGCACATTTGGCTCATCATTCAAAAATCAATGTAATTCACCACATTAACAAAAAATAAAGCAGAAAACCCATTTTATCCTCTCGGTAGACACTGGAAAACATCTGTTGAAATTTAATAGTCCTTATACGAATTTCCTATCACATCAGGAAGAGAAGGGAACTTTCTCGGTTTGATAAAGGCCACTCCTGAGAAACAAGAGCTGACCCCCCTCCTCGGTGGTGGCAGCCGGGGAGCTCTGCCCACAGTCAGGGGTGTCGGGAGCATGGCCATTCTCCGTGCTTCAGGTTCGCATGGTGTGCACTGGGGCCCTCGTCTGTGAAGTGAGTCAGGAGAACTAAGAGGCATAAAGACTTGGAAGCAGGGAGATGCTTGATGTACAGAAGACACAGGGCCTTATTTAGAACATTTTAGGAAATGTACAAACAACCAGAAATGGTGTGAATTTTGCAAGCATGCAAGATGGACTCTTCGCAACAGATGTATACAGATGCCCAGTGGCCCATGAGAGGTGCTCACCAGGGAGTCATTGGGTAAGTACAACTTAAACCCATGAGGTTCCCCTTCACAAGAGTGGAGAAGGGAGGACAGTAGCAGGTGCTGGTGAAGATATGACAGACTGGATCTCAGATTGAGGGAGACTTAAAATGGCACAGCCACTTCAGCAAACTGTGGCAGTTTCTTTAAAATGTGTACACTTACCATATGGCTCAGCAGGTATGCTGTAGACGTTCACCAAGGCGAGCTGAAAATGTGTGTCCCTGTAAAAGAATGCACATTATCTCCAGAGTAAATTGTCATAGCCAAGAACTGGAAACAACATAAATCTCTCTCATCTGGAGAAACATGAGCAAATTCTGATATGTTCATACATTGTCCTAGTTCTCAGCAGGAAAAACGTACAAAATACTGAAACCAAAACAGACAACGGGGATGAGTTCCAGGAGCCTTGAATTGAGCAGAGAGTGAACACCACGCCGTGGAGTCCATGTGACGATGGAGAATCTATGCGAGTCTCGGGTGACGGAAGAGCGCCAAGAACACTCCTCGAGAATGAACAGTGGCTGTCTCTTGAGGGCTGGGATTGACTGGGAGGGGACTTGTGGGAACTTTGATGCAAAAGATTTGATTAGGGTAATAGATTTCCATTTATCGAAATGTGCCAAGTGTACTCAAGATCTGAACATTTCACTGTGTATACTTTGTACTCCCTACCTTCCAAAAAAAAATGAAAAAAATAATTACAAATGAGCACTGAAGTCGATAGATTTTTCACAGTCGTATTAGATAGCAATTCTGAAAGCATTTCTTTATCTCCAGGCTTAAGCAAATAAGCTTAATAAATCAGTGAATATATTGAGTGCTACAGGTGCCAGAGAGGTAGAAATAAGAAAAGGCCAAAGCCTGGAATGGATCACGTGGGATTCGGTTGCAGCAGGAGGTACAAGTATAAGCTGGTGGCTCCCGACAGATGTAGACAGGGATAGAAGTGCCTGTGGATGGGTGTGGGTGCACATGCGTGTA
Organism: Macaca nemestrina; assembly: GCF_043159975.1. NCBI lineage: Eukaryota > Metazoa > Chordata > Mammalia > Primates > Cercopithecidae > Macaca > Macaca nemestrina. The sequence continues at coordinate 13,823 of NW_027257882.1, forward strand.
CATGCGTGTGTGTGTTCTACTTTCTGGCAATGTCCAGCAGCACCCGGTGCCCACTCTTAGCTTCCAAACACCGTTCTTCACTAGAAGGAGCCCTGGCCTAAGGGCTGGGGAATCTGGTGTCAAATCTGGGACCAGTTGAGCAACAGAACAAACCATTGTAACTATGAATCATAACCCACCAAGCCAGACTCCGTGAGTACATATGGACATATGTAAATGAATGCTGAAAGATAAAATTATTTTTCAGTGAATATGGAAGATATAATGATTTAGAAGGAATGACAGGAAATCAGTGGCTGCTAAAACTAGTAGTGAAGAATTCATGGACAACAGAATATGCACATAGTGTCAGGGTGTCTCCTCCCAAATCTTAGTTTCAACGCGAGAAGTAGCATCTTTGCTTTGGAGGCACTTAAGCACCACCTTCACTGAGTTGCCGATGTTAACATTGTCACACAGGACAGACTTCTGCGGTGTCCCTGCTAAAATGCATACTCTTGAGTCTAGTCCGGAAGATACCAAAATAAAGGACAAACTGTAAAATAACTGACCTGTATTCTTTCACATTTCCAATGTCAAGAAACACAAAACCTGAGAAACTTGGATGCTGGACTGGTAAAAATCACATGACAAATCATGATCCTGGATTGGATCGTAAAAGAGGGAGACAAAGTAAGAAAATTATGGAGACAGTTGACAGCATTTGAAAGTGAACTTCGTATATGACAGTTAAATTTCCCGATCTTGAGGAAAATGAATGTGAGAGCATATCCTTGTGTTTAGGAAATACATTGAAACATTTAGGTATGGAATGACATAGTATCTGAAATTTATTTTCATTTGACTTAGAAAATTCATGGGGGAGGGGGGAAAGCCGTGATGTAAGATAGGAGCAGTTGGGCCTAAGTTGAGCCTGGTAAGTTATGTGGGAATTCACTACGCTGGTCTTGCAGATTTTCTGTGTCTTTGAAATTACATCCAAAAAGTTTAAAACGGAGAATATGCAAAACAAAAAGCGATTTGTGGAAGTGAGTGGACTGTCACCTCATTGATCCCTTCAGTTTTCGGCCATGAGCCAAGTCAGTCACATAGTGGTTTTTGACCTGGGAATTAGAAATAGTGGCCAGATGACCAGGCTCTTTATCTAGTTAGGGAGAGCAGTGTGCACAAAGGCTGACCAAGACAAAGCAGTGTGATGAGCTGCTTGTGGGCGTGATGCTGAGGGTCTGGGTCCTGTCTCAGGTGGCAGCTTGGGGGGTTTAAGCCAGAAAGCCACGTCCGATTCCCTTTCAGTGGGATCATTCTCGCAGCTTCAGAGAAAACTGCCCCAACCCGTCTTCACTCACGCTGGCCATTTTTGGTGGTGGTGGTTTTATTCTGCTAACACCGTTCTCACTGACAGTTTAGGGCCTTTGAGCGGATTTTTGCCTGTGTCTCGAAGATTCTCGTCTTGACAGCCGGTATGCTTCATTCCTGTTGTTCTGATTCTGTGTTAAGAGGGTTCTTCCCTGGCTTCACAGTTTGGAGTTGCTGCTGCATCTGTCTCTGCTTTAATGCTCTAGCCCATCTATCACTTGTCTCATCCCTTAAGAAGTGGCCTGCGTGAGATGCCATGAGACTGTCTGCCTTATCACTGCTGCGACCCCAGCCCATAGGGACTAACAGAGAAGGCATTCAGTGAATGTGTGGAATTAATGTAATGGGTTAATAGCCACAAAATGTCTTAATGGTTGTTTTAATCCATTTCCATGCTGCTGATAAAGACATACCCGAAACTGGGAAGAAAAAGATTTAGTTGGCCTTGCAGTTCCGCATGGCTGGGGAGGCCTCAGAATCATGGTGGGAGGCAAAAGGCACTTCTTACATGTCAGCAGCAAGAGAAAACGAGGTAGAAGCAAAAGCAGAAACCCCGATAAGCCATCAGATCTCATAAGACTTATTCACTATCAGGAGAATAGCACAGGAAAGACGGGACCCAATGATTCAGTTACCTGTCCCTAAGTCCCTCCCACAACACATGGGGATTCTGGGATGTAGAATTCAAGTTGAGATTTGGGTGGGGACACAGCCAAACCATATCCATAGCCAACACAGTCCTGGCCCATGGCCGGTGTTGAGCTGAGCTGCAACCGTGGCTGTGTGAGTTGGGGTGTGAGGCGTGCACACGCCTCTCAGCGGTACAGTGAAAGGATTTGGAGGCTCAAACGTGTGACCTACAAAGAATCTCCAAAGATCAAGGTGCATTCACCCTAAAAAGAAAAATCTCAGTGCAGTTTACACCCAGTGTTTGCTTGCAGATATGGATTCTAAAGTACTAAAATGAAAAAAGTCTGTGAATAAATTTTAATGTCTTTACTGGAACTGTAAACACTGATTTTTTTCCCTCACCCACCCATCTGTTGGTGAGTTTCAGAAGGTGGATGAACCGTACTGCGGGGACAGAGAGGAGGGTGCAGCTTGGCCTCTGGGACCTCAGCTGAGCACTGAGTGAGCTCTCTCCGTTTCAGACGTCCACACGGAAGCTGTCCAGGTGGCTCTGGCCAGACACAAAGAGCAGAAGATGGCGGTGCCTATGCCTTCCAAACGCAGGTCCCTGGTCGTGCAGACCTCCATGGACGCCTACACCCCTCCAGGTAAGGGACACGCTCCCCGACGCTGCCTCCTGAACATGCTGGGTGCCTCAGAATTGACCACTAGCCCAGTAGTCGGGTTTCTGCCTTCAAAGTCATGGTGCAGAAATGCAGATTTTGTGAACCAGAAGTCCGAAAACAGTGTATGAAAAGTAACTTTATGTATCTGTATAAATACACATTTTTAAGTTTTCATCAAGTTTCATACATACGATACATACCAGTAAAATCTCACACAGTTTTATTCATTTAATTCCTTGTAGGGAAAAGGGAAGAGTTCGTAACCCTCTGGGTGGAATTGGACTTTTCTTCTGATTAGGCTGGTGCATGCGTGTTCTCATATCTTCAGATAAGTGTGCTATATTGTTGGATTGTTTTAGAACAAGTGAATTGGACAGTTTAGGCAGCTACCCGAATCAGGTCATAAACTTTGCCTGCAAGGTGCCAGCTAGTATTTTAGTTCCTGCAGGCCATAAGGTCTCTCACAACCACTCAACTGTGCCCTCAGCCATGGGTGATAGCAAATGCGTATGGCTGTGTACCCAGAGAACTTTATTTACAAGAACAACGGACCAGATTTGGTGCACGGACCTGCCAACCCCTGATCTAAATTACTGAAGGTAATAGCCAATTTATATTTCTGCTATATAATACTGCTTTTCTTTAATCTTGAATTTTACATAACTACCCCAATTCTCTCTTTTCTCTGCCCAAATAATTGTAAACTACATTTCATGATCTTCACACCCAAGTAAAGCAGAAAGTTTAGTTATCCAGATACTTGTTAGAGACACGGATTGAACCTACGCTATTTGGTGTTTAGTTTCTGTGATTTTGATTCCAACATTATTCATGCCGTTGTTGCAAGCTTGTCTTTCAAAGGACCTGAATCACCTTACATCTCACGTTGAAGCTACATATACAACATTTGGGGGAGTATTTTTACTTCTGAAGTTTAGCTTAGTCTTGGCAAGCAGTGAGACAGAAGGACGTGCTTCAGATCAGAGCTGAGGTCAAGTGTATGTCCACATGACTGCAAGCAGCTCCTGAGTTTCACCTTTACATACCTTTACAAATGAAGGTACTGGAATTTAAAGGACATAACTTAGAGTGCATCACTTTGGGTTTATCGTTGCTTTTTGTTTTGAGACAAGGTCTTTCTCTGTCACCAAGGTTGGAATTCAGCATCATGATGGCAGTTCTTGGCTCACTGCAGCTGCGGCCACCTGGGCTCATGCGGTCCTTCCACTTCAACCTCAGGCAGCTGGGACCACAGGTGCTCGCCACCCACACCCAGCTAATTTTTAAGTGTTTGTAGAGACAGGGTGTTCCTATGTTGTTTTTGTTTTTCATTGACACATAACGTGTTCTTCTTCTAAAGAACGCAGTGCCAGCCAGGCAAGGGAGTGAGTGCCGTGCTAGCAAGTTGTTGACAAGGGAGCCCTTTCTGCCAACGTGCTCCCTTGGGCTCCTCCATTTCCTTATTTTAATATTAAGCCACAGCACATAATTAAGGGCTGGGCACGATAGCTCATGCCTATAGCTCCAGTAATTTGGGAGTCCAGGGCAGGTGTATGGCTTGAGCCCAAGGGTTCAAGGCCAGCCTGGACAACATGGCAAAATGTACAGAAATGCCTTTTGTACATCTTGTCTTCACCAAAAGTACAAAAAATCAGCTGAGCCTGGTGGTGTGCACCTGTAGTCCCAGCTACTTGGGAGGCTGAGGTGGGAGAATCACTTGAGCTCGGGAGGCAGAGGTTGCTGTCAGCTGAGATGGCACCACTGCACTCCAGCCGGGGCAACAGAGCAAGACCCCCATCTCGATTAGAAAAAAATAACGATAATAAATACAGACTCTTTAGAAATGATTAGGCCAGGCATGGTGGCTCATGCCTCTAACCTCAGCAGTTTGGGAAGCCAAGGCAGGCAGATTGCTTGTGTCCCGGCATTTGAGACTAGCCTGGGCAACATTCCAAAGCCCATCCCTACAAAACATACAGAAATCAGCCAGGCATGGTGGTGTGTGCCTGTGGTCCCAGCTGCTCGGGAGGCTGGGATGGGAGAATCACCTGGGCTGGGGGAGGTTGAGGCTGCAGGGAGCCATGATCGTGCCATTGCACTCCAGCCTGGGCAACAGAGCTAGACCCTATCTCAAAAAATAAAAAGCTTAATCCTGTTTCTTTAGTGTATAATTTGCAAAAACTTATGGAAAAAAATTGCATTTGTATGTGTTCTTTGTGTAACTAACAACATGGACGTAAAAGGATAACCCACTTGAAATATTTTAAACCAAATTTTTGGCACTAACCAGTATGTAAGGCAACAGGCATTTTTCTTGACCACTTTTTATAAGAGAAATGACTTTGAAATGAAAGAAGCATTGCGGTTATTTGCTTATTTCTCGTATTGAAGCCAACCGCTGAGAAATGTTACTGGGTCATGCATGATGAATAACTTAATTGTCTGCAAAATATAAAAGAATATTTGAAATGTTATTTTTGTGAAATGTTTGGATTTATTTGACTAACATTTTTATATAAACCATAAAGCATCCTTTGTACATTTTCATCAGGAGTCCTCTTGATATCACATGGGGCAGTTTTGTAAAATCATAAATGTCAATATCATAAAAGTTTTTTACTCCCAGCCTATTGTGTGCTTAGCCATAGTTTGCATGTTTATTACCGTAGTTACTGGGTCCAAATCTTAGCTGCATTTTCTTACCTAGTTTTCTTGGTTGCTGGTAACAGTGGTTAGATCTTACTCAGTTTCATTGCCCTTCAGATACTGTTCTTGAAGTTTATCTTCTATGAAATGACTGGCTGCTGACCTCGATCATAGTTTCTGGAGAAACACTCATTAGGATTGTGGCAACACTAATATTCTATGGGTGAAACTTTCCTTTAGTTTTCAAATGTAAAGATATAGGAATAATTTGCCAAAACTTGTTCTAGCCATGATGAGGGAACAGGGTCCGAAGTCACACATCTGCCATAAACAACTGTAAAGCTGCACAAAACGAATGAGGTGGCTATTTTTAGTCTGTGACCACAGCTGTGCCAGCCAGAACCTGAGGGCAAGGGCAGGAGAATGAATGAGACGCACCCACAGTACACTTGTCCTCTGGAGTACACCTGCAGATCGAGGCACCGAGAGCTCAGGTGTGGGTGGAGCATGGCCATCCTACCAGGTCCAGGAGGGGGGGAGATTGGAGTGGGTGCAGGATTGGAGCTCTCCACAGATTCACACCAACAGCGAATCCAACCAAGCCTGCCCATGTCACGATGACCCAGCAGTGCCTGTGCTAGCTGCTAAAACAGGAGCTGCAAAGCTTCAGAGGAAGGTTAGGGATCCTGAGTGTGCTCAACAAGTTACCCACAATGTGTAATATTCAGCAAATCATCACTGCATACACAGAGAAACAGGAGGTAGAATCTGTGGTCAAGAAAAAGGCAGTAAAATAGCGCACACACATGCAAGGTGGTCTCTGTCACTCACCACATGCGGCGGCTGAGCACATGAAGTGCGCCCGGTCTGAAGTGGATTTGCTGTGTGAAAGACATGCCAGTTACTATAAAAAGTAGAAAATACTGTATTTGTGTATATATGTATATTTATATATATATATATATATATTTTTTTTTTTTTTTTGAGACGGAGTCTTGCTCTGTCACCCAGGCTGGAGTGCAGTGGCGTGATCTTGGCTCACTGCAAGCTCCGCCTCCCGCGTTCATGTCATTCTCCTGCCTCAGCTTCCCAAGTAGCTGGGACTACAGGCACCCGCCACAACGCCTGGCTAACTTTTTGTATTTTTAGTAGAGACGGGGTTTCACCGTGTTAGCCAGGATGGTCTCGATCTCCTGATCTCGTGATCCACCCGCCTCGGCCTCCCAAAGTGCTGGGATTACAGACTTGAGCCACCGCATCCGGCCTATTTGTATTTCTTATCGAAAGTATAGTTATGAGCATTTTGAGTTAAAATATACTAGTTTATATATTTATATGAGGCTACAAGGTAGGTTTCAAATTCTATAACAGGACTCTCAATTCTGTTGGAAAGTGCCAGTCTAGATGTCTGATACAGCAGAAAACTGAGTTTTTAAATCTATAAATATTTAGGGAATCAAAGTACAACGTGTCAGAGAATGAAAACGTTTTAATTCTTGAGCCAGAGGAAGGGCAAACACTTTTCACTATAATGGAGTTGGGGAATTTCAGGTTCCGTACATGATAATCTTGAGAATTGTCACTCCTTCCTCACAGGTAAAAATCTGAGCAAACTGAAAAATCAGCAGTTCTTAAACCTGCAAGAGACGTGAGGTCACCGGCAAGCCACTGTCCCCAGATTGGCTGGACAGGTAAAGCAGATGAATCACCAATACACTGGAGCACAATGCTCCAAGGAACCCACACTGGGATTGGAAAGCCTGAACTGGAATTGACAAATTGCTGCAGTGAGGTGTGGCCACGTCTGAGAGTTAAAACCTCCAGGAGGCCTGTGCATATGGGTCTCATGCTTTTGTGAGTTGTATCATCAGAAGCTCAACCAGGTTCTCGAAGTGTAAATATCAGAGAAAAATACCCTCATACTTACTACAGGGAAAAGAGAATAGGAATCATTTTTCAATATGTGGGTGCACTCTTCACTAGGTCTACCTTCCAGAGAAGCTAGTTAACGAGAGACTCACCTGGTGGGATTTTATCAGAGCCTTCTGACCTGGAGGAAAGGGAAATACCCAACTCCAACCTCCAGAACTGAAAAGCAAAAAAGAACAGAGTATCCAAGCACTATGGGACTTCCACAGAGGCAGAAAATATGCATAACGGTAATACAAGGGGGAAGAAAGAGGAACAGAAGAAATATTTGTAACAGTAATAGCTGAATTTCCTCAGATTAATGCCAGACACCAAACCATAGATCCAGGAAGCTCAAACACCTAGATTCTCTTAAATATTAATATTGTAATTGTAATATGTAATATTTAAAATAGTTATTACAATAGTACATTTGTGATATTAAATATTACAATTACTTAAAATGCAAACTAGAAACAAATTGTTTCTAAAAACCAAGAAGTGTGGATTCCATGAAGCTGATTTCTTTTATTCTCTCTATTCTTAATTCTAAGCCTTTCAAAGAATAAAGTACTCACACATTAATAAACTACAGCAGGCGAAACAAATGAGGCCGCCCTCTGTGACACGGAAGGCCCTATGACCTGTTCCACCTCTAACACCAAGTGTGCGGTTTCTCTCACCCTCTCTGGACACCAACTGTGTATTCTACAACTGAATTGAGGTCTGAAATTAGGGCAGACCGCACAGGTCAAGGTCTCAGACCCATGAGACGGCCCCCGCTTCACCAATGGTAAGTTTCGGGTCTCCCTTGCTTCTGACCGACCACCTGAAAATCAGGCTTGCCATGTCCTCCTACTTAAGGTCAATAACTTGCCAGACGGGCTCATGGCACCCAGGGCAACATCTTTACCTACTGTCACCAGTTCACTATGAAGGACTTGTCGACAGCCAGATGAAGAGGTGCATTGCTCCAGGCCTGGTGGGCGGGGGCGGGTTGCAAGTGCAAGTGCTTCTGTCCCTGGGGAGTGGGAATACTGCCCTCCCAGAACGTCAAGGTTTTCCCCAACCTGCAAGCTCTCCAACCCCCACCATTTAGGGTTTTCTAGAGGGGTCACTATAGACATGGTTGAAGACATCTTTGGCTATTGGGGATTGACTCGGCTCCAGCCCTCTCCCTCCAGGTGGGAGATTGGGTTGGAGACTGACAGCTCCAGCCCTCTAGTCCCGCCTTGGTCTTTCTGAACCCCAGACCTACCCTGAGGCTGCCTAAGGGTCCCCAGCTCCCAGGCCTGTCCTGAGCACACAAAGGCACTCTAACACTCTAAAGATTCCGAGGGTCTTAGACCCTCTGTGCCCAGAACCAGCTGAAGACCAAATAGCTACGTCTCCTTGGATGGCACAATCACAAGCTCTCATCAGCTGATTGTCCGGGACAGGTGTGCTGAGACAGCTTTGCTGTGGCCCTGTTGCTGGGAATCTTTGTTTTCAATCCTTGCTGGGGCAACAGACGCTTTCTGGTCATTCCCCAAGCTGGCTGAATTTACAGTCTTTTCCGTTTGATTCCACTGTTCTGGCCCAGTTCTTCTGAAGCCTCTTTCAACATCGTTGCCTCACCTGGGCGCTGAGATCCTGTGACCCTCACCCAGCAGGGGATATGGATGCCAGGATCCGGCTACCCTACTTCCAGTTGGATTGTGAAGAAGCCGGCCCTAAGCCTTCCCTTCCTAGGTCTCTTTCATGCCAGAAATGAGACGTTTTATTTGTATTTCATTTTAGGTCGATACGAGTGACATACAAATTGGAGTTGGCCAGTTCACTTGCCAGGCACCTGACTCTTCTGGATAAGAAGAGTCTGGATAAGAAACAGGCCCCACACTGCCAGGACACAGAAGGGCAGCCTCTGTCCCCACAGGGTCTTGACAGAAAACCACAGCTCCCGCAACTGCAGGAATTCTACAGATTTTCACTTAGAAGAAAATGCCTCCCAGAGTACCCGCCCCGATTACTTTTCTCAAAAGTGGTTTTGCAAAGGCTCAGAAGAAAAGTCAGGACACAGGGCGCCAGCCAGCCCCACCTTCCCAAAATCACTTGCCCCGGGGCCACCCACCTGCAATCAAACTGTTAGAGATGGGCTTTTCTTCTCAGCTGTTACCAGAGCAAATATTCCTGGAGAAGCATGCATTCGAGTAGGGTGCCTCTCTACAGAGGTCCTGGAGAGAGAGGCTTCAGCAAGTCACTGCCCAGGGACCCCAGGAACTTCACAGTTGGGGGGCTGGAGGGGTAGAGGGGGCAGAACCCTAACGGTGGGTGAGTTGAAAATGGAAGAGCATTCTTCACCTCAAAGTCTCCTGGGGCCTTTCCCTTCAGGAACTGAAGGGGTGAGGAGGGCTGTGCAGCCTCAGACAGGTGATACCTGGGCTTTGAGAGCCGAAGCATCTGTCCCCACAGCTGGGCAGCTGCCTGCCCAACCCACCCTGTAATAACTGGAGTCCTTTGTCCCCACCCAGCGCCAGTCTGGGGGTCTGGTGCACACTGTACTTGATCGACCCATCCCATACATGAAGTGCTGATGTCACTTTCGTACTTCAACTGCCCCCCCCCCCCACAAAGTATACCTTCCGGACATTGGAAAAAAGACAGCCCTTGATGTAGCCCCAAGTCCTCTGCTCTCCATGAACCTCCTGAGGGCGACTGCAGCGTGGCGAGCAGGGAGCCCCGGGCTTCTTGATAAAAGTGTAAAATGAAGCTCTGTCTGAAAGGACCCCCATCTGTTAGATTTGGAAAACATCTAAAGGCCGTTTGCTTTTCACAATGACTAGACCCTTAGGAATGTATTCCAAGGAAAGGCAGAAGATATGGAGAAACAAATTCAAGAATATTCTTTGCAGCAATAGCCAGGGAGGAAGGGAGGGAGAGGAAGAGAGGAAAAGGGGAACAGAGAAACAGGCAGACGAGACAGACGAGAGAAAGAGAAACAGACAGACAGGCAGAGAGAGCACCTAGCTCGTTTTCAACTTGATCTCCTGGGAGAATCTAGCAGGATAATAGAATCCTCAGCACACTCTTGTACTGGGGCAGCAAAGTTTCCCAAACTACAAGGTAACAAATGCTAAGACTGGAGAAGCTGTGCACATTCTTTTCCAGCTCCTTTTTGCAGCATCAGCAGAATGGGGCAGGTTGCTGCGTTCATTCTAAAAATCAAAACTGCAAGAGGAACCAGCTGCAGAGATGGGGGTGGGAAGGCAGATGTTCTCTTGCTGACTGAGCTCACACCCCGGAGAGCGCCAGCGCCTAACGCCCTCTCCACAGGTTCCACGGAGGACTCAGGAGAGAGTGCAGCCATGTGAAGAGCAGCCTCACATTTCTATGGCTCCCTCTATGAGCTGTATCCCATGAGTCCTGCTCGCTCCCCTCGGTCCCGATGCCCTAGCCGTCAGCATCTCTGCCAATCTTCATGAAAGAGCCTGTTGCACCGCAGTCCAGCAGGGCCACAATATTCAGAATGAAAATTGTAATGATCACTCTTCTCACTGCAAAATCCCAAGAGTCAGAGAGCTTCTCTCACTAAAGGAGAGGAGAGGGGCGGGGCGGGGCGAGCTGGACAGAGAGAAGCTGCCCTGGCGCTTGGGTGCTGAAAACTGTGACACCGCCTGGCACCAGCGATGAGGGACTCACGCTCGACCCCAGAGGAGGCTCGTCCAGGAAGAATAACAAGGGGCCACCGCGGGTCTCCCCCAAGCTTCCAGCTGTCGGGAAATCTTGTCCAATCACCCACCTTGCCATGCTACCTGCTCACCTGCATTCTGTAGAAGTAGTAACGCATCATTCACGTCCCAGCAGGCCAAGTGTGCAGGAAAATGGGGCCAAAAAGTAGAAAACCATGACCGTAGAAGGCAACGGCACGTGACTGAGCTTTCTGGGTTGTGGGTTGTGCGTCCTTGTGGTGATAAACACTGTCCTGAGCTGAACACCAGAATGAAAACGAACCTTCCTCCGTGGTGAAGTCGGAAGAGGTGTACTTGGCTATCCGCAGTGCCTGCCTGTTTGGGTGGTGATTACTGCAGGTCACACGTGCTGTACAGGAGGAGGGCAGTGAACTCTGGAGCCAGGCTGGCTGGGTGCAAGTCCCAGCTCCATGGCCAGCTCTGTGATCTGGGACAATTCACTTATGTCCTCCGCCTCTCGATTTCCTCCTCTGGAAAATGGGGGTAATAGTCGCATCTATCTGAAAGGGCTATGTGAGAATTAAACGACCTTGTAAATGTAAGGGGCTGACAAGAGTATCTGTTCTTGGTGAGCAGAAGGATGACCAGGAGGTGACCAGCAAAATACCCCCTTCGAAGCCTCAATACTCTTCCGTAGTGAGCAAAGACACAGCTCCTCTACGGACGAAGCCATTAATAGTCGATCCTGGCAGGCAGAGTGCAGATTCCTTCGAATCAGAAATTTGAACTCTGGCCAACGACTGCTGTACTGATTGAGTAAATCTTAGGATTTGTTGTTAATGGTAAAGTAGTCTACAAAAACAGAAACAGTCTGAAGGAGTTTGAGAGGGTGTGGGCTCAGCTGCAACCTCTCCTCCCAAGGCCGTTGGTCAACATCATTTCCAGCCCTGTGGAAAGACAGAAGCAGTGAAGAAAATGTCGGACAAACATTTGGTGTGTTTGTACACTTCTCCCAGAAATCCTAAATGCTTTGCATGTTTCAGCTAATAATTCATTAAAATGGATTATGCTGACCATTTTATAACCTACTTCACTGCTCTCCTGTCTAAATCCATCCCTTTGTGACAAATTTTTTACACTTGGCTCATTTTTTCAATTGTGTTTGCTGTCTTACCCCCATGTAAAGGATAAACGTGCATGTTTATGTTGATTTGACTGAGACAGCTAATGCTACATATGTCTCTGTTCCTTGAATGTTGACTTCTGATGGTGTCATTTAAGTCTCTTTTTCCCCTTGAGTCAGCAAAATATTCCATGTTACTTTGAGCAAAACTTGCTCACTAGTGTTATGGAGGGTATAAAAGCAAATGGAATAAGTTTCCTGCCTTCAGGAGGATTGAAATCTCAAAGTCGGTATGACAGCACGGATGGGAGTCAGCTCAGTTTGCAGCTTTTAAAACATGTTGGAATCTTTCCTCTGCCACTTTTGATGGTGAGACCCTGAGCCAATCACTTCCACAAGCATCAGGCACTCCATCTATGACATGGAAGTAAAAAGAGCAATCTTGACAAAATTGTGATGACTACAGACATGTACCTAACCTCTTATTTACCACCTCCCGATAGAAGATATTGTAACTCATTCCATTTGAGAGCTGGTGGTGATCGCCCCCATCCTGTGAGATTCAAGTATAATAATTATCTGGAATCCCCCATCTTCAGGTGAGGAAGACCCAGCAGCCCTCACAATGTCTTCTGGAAACTGGATTTTGTTTGAAGGGGGAACTGACTCCAAGTTTCTTCTGTTTTCACGTGTTGTCCTTCCTACGTGTCTCCTGGGGTTTTTCCCTACCTCCCAATCTACATTAACCTAATGGTAACAACCAGCTATGTTTTCTAGAATTCCCCTAGATTGACTCATGCCAAATACTGAATACAGTAGATTGGGAGGGTTCATTAAATCACGATAGAGCATCCTAAAGAAGGAAAGTAGACACCTTTGTTCTTAAAGGGTCTTCAGCCATCCCACCCTGGAGAAGGTTGCTGATTGTCTCTTCTCTTCAGGCAGTCTTGTTACTATGCATCACTTTTTTTTTTTTTTTTTTTTTTTGGAGATGAAGTCTCGCTCTGTCACTCAGGCTGGAGTGCAGTGTCATGATCTTGGCTCACTGCAACCTCCATCTCCCAGGTTCAAGTGATTCTCCTGCCTCAGCCTCCCGAGTAGCTGAACTACAAGTATGTGCCACCACACCCAGCTAATTTTTGTATTTTTGGTAGAGACAGGGTTTCACAATATTGGTCAGACTGGTCTTGAACTCTTGACCTCGTGATCCATCCACGTTGGCTTCCCAAAGTGCTAGGATTACAGGCGTGAGTCACCGCACCCGGCCTGCATCACTTTTTATGCCTCGTCTTCATCCTTACAGCTTCTCCTTCCTAGGGGCCTCAACTCCCAACCCCGGAGTAAGGGTCACAACTGTCCATCTTCATGCAACACAGCTTAGTTCCCCTTCTTCTCCTCCCCACCGTGCCCTATGGGCTGCTTTTCTACAACCAGAATGGAGAGCTGATAAACTAAGACAGTTCTCACCCCTGGGAGAAAAATCTACCTCCCAGTTCTCAGTCCTGCTAAACTATTGTTGAGATAAAGAAGAACCATGATAAATCCTATTGGCTAAGAGAAGAACGTTCTCCAGGTTGCCGTAGGATAAGAGAGGAGGTGACAGAATCTGCAGCCATTTGGTCGAATATGTGATATGTGAGTCATTCTGAGGAATACGTTAAAATTCTGTAGTCAGATCTTGGAAAATGATATTTCCAGTAGAGGGAATAATGTAACAAAAAACTCAGGCAGAAAACAAATAAGTGTGTGTGGAGAAGAACAATAATGTGATGTGAATGAAGGGTTCGGTGTCATGAGTGAGAAATGGCTGACCGAAAGTAGGGAGATGCAGAGAGGAAAATACCACGGGAAGACTGAACATCACATTAAGTGATTTAGGTGATTCTGCCTGCAGTGCAAATATTTTGGGCTCTGAAGTGAAGTCATCAAAAGGTTTACGTCTGTAATGGAGGATCGGTCTAGATAGCCTCTCGGATCCCACTCGGCTTTGAGATCCTTGATTCCGGGTCACACCTGCGGGTCTGGAGGGCAGTTCTGCAGGGTCATGAAGGAAGGATTCCAGGAGGCTGGAACACGAAGGACATTCAGGTGACCACATCAAGAGATCGAGTGGGGTAACAAGAGCCTGAACTAAAAGGAATGCAGTGTAAATATGAAGAAGAGGAAATGGGAAACTGATTAGAAACGATAAGTAGAGAAAAAGGGGAACGTGTGATTCCAAGGTTTAGAACAGTATTTGTAAGTTACAGTCCCACAACTTCTTGCATAAACAGGATCTAAGAGAGTCATTTTAAAAAGAATAGCAAACTTCCAAGTTCCACTGAAAGACATCAGCATCTCGGTGGAGTGAATTGGGGAAAGAGAATGAAGAAGTCTGCTCAACTTTTAGATATACAAAATGTGAATTGAATTGCATGAGTGACACCAACGATGTGAAGATATTTAGCAGGAGCTCTTTTTTCTCTTTTTGGCCTATGGTATTTAATCCTTCTATCATCATTATCGTCCTTTCTCTAATTTAATGTCTCTGAACCTTTATTCAAAAATCCACTATGTATGTGTAACATGTTTGTGAGATTATTACTAGACCCTCTGGGAGGTTTCATTAACCCGGTTTTCTCTTATTATGGCAATACCACACTATCTTGATAGTTCAGGTAAGTCCTCCACCGTTTTTTTCCAAGTTGTCTTAGCTCTTTTGGGTTCTTTAAATTTCCGGACACATTTTGGAATCCGCTAGTTCATTTCTACTGAAAAAAAAAAAAAATAAAAATCATGCTGGGATTTTGATTGGAATTGCATTAAACCTCTGATCCACAAGGGCAGAACTGACAACAATATTGAGCCTGCTGATCCATGAACACAGTGTATCACTTCATTTATTTAGTTCTTTAATTTATCTCAGCATCACTGCCTGCTTTTCAGTGTATAGATCTTATACATCGCTTGTCAGATTTAGTCTGAAGAATTTCATGTTTTGATGTGCTATAAATAAGATTGCTTTGTAAATTTCCATTGCCAATTATTTCTTTGCCAGTGTATGAAGAAATAAATATTGCTTATGTGTTTAGCTTGTATCTTGCAAACTTTCCAAACTCACTTATTAGTAATTTATTATTATTAGTTTTAGTGGCTTTTTGTGATTTCAGGAGATTTTTCCACACAGGTGATCACGTCACCTGCAGATAC
Organism: Macaca nemestrina; assembly: GCF_043159975.1. NCBI lineage: Eukaryota > Metazoa > Chordata > Mammalia > Primates > Cercopithecidae > Macaca > Macaca nemestrina. Next base: position 29,008 of record NW_027257882.1, read on the forward strand.
AGATAGTTTTAAATCTTATTTTCTAATAAGGGTGCATTTTATATATTGCAACTTGCCTTATTGCACTGATTAGACTCCAAAAAAATGCTGAAAAGCAGTGAGAAAAAAGTCATCAGGTGGGATGGTAAATACAGCCCTTGTTCTTCCATTTTGACCTGAAGCACCCAGTGTGAGCATTTTCTCATTTGATTTTTGTGAGGACTTTTTGTTTCCTTTTTTTACTTTATTTTTTAAAAATACACTTTATCTTTTAGGCAGTTTCAGGTTCACAGAAAAATTGAGGGAAAGGTGCAGAGTCCTTCTATATGCCTTCCCTTCCCCCACGTGCACAGCCTCCCCCACTAACAACACTCCTGCCCAGAAGGAGTATTTGTAATAATGGAAGGACCTACATTGACATATTGTCACCCAGAGTCCACAGGTTACATGAGGGCTCCGTCTTGGTGCTGATTCTATGGGTTTGAACAAATATGTCATGGCATGTATCCACCGTGATAGCATCGTACAGAGCAGTTGCACTAAAATCCTAAAAATCTCCGTGTTTCACCTCATCATCTCTCCCTCTTCCCAACACCTGGGAACCACGGATATTTTCACTCCTAGTCTGGCCTTTTTCGGAATGTCCTTTAGTTGGAAGCTTACAGTATTTCAGAATGTCCTTTAGTTGGAAGCTTACAGTATTTAGTCTTTTCCGATGGGCCTCTTTTGTGTAGCCGTGCATGTTTAAAGTTCCTACGTGTCTTTTCATGGCTTGACAGCTCACTTCCTTTCAGTGCTAAAGAATATTACATTGTTTGGATATATCACAGGTTATTTATCCACTCACCTAGTGAAGAACATTTTGGTTTCTTCGTTGCCTCCAAGTTTGAGCAATTATGAATAAAGCTGGAATAAAATGAGCAATTATGATTAAAGCTTCTATAAATGTCCATGTGCAGGTTTTTCTGTGAACCCAAGTTTTCAACTCCTTTGGATAAATACCGAAGAGTGCAATTGCTATATCACATACTAAGAGGATATCTCGTGCCCATCAATGATACACTGGATACACAAAATGTGGCATGTATATACCACGGAATACTATGCAACCATAAAAAAGAATGGGTTCCTGTCCTTTACAGGGACATGGATGAAGCTGGAAGCCATCATTCTCAGCAAACTAAAAGGAACAGAAAACCAAACACCACATGCTCTCACTCATAAGTGGCAGTTGAACAATGAGATCACATGGACACGGGGAGGGGAACGACACACACGGGGGCCTGTTGGGGGGTGGGGACAAGAGGAGGGAGAGCATTAGGACAAATACTTCATGCATGCAGGGCTTAAAACCTAGATGATGGGTTGACAGGTACAGCAAACCACCATGGCACATGTATACCTATGTAACAGACCTGCACATGTATCCAAGAACTTAAAGTAAAATTTAAAAATAAAAAATAGGGAGTATAGTTTGGTAAGACAATGTGATAATTTTACAAACATAAAACATGTCATACCCACTTCCCCACCTCCCTCAAGTGCTTTCAACAGCATCCTATTGCTGTTATTAAGAGAATAAAGCATCTACCATCATCTCCCAGCCCCTGCCTGCCTGCCTTCATTCTTGTCTTGTGCCACTTTCTCCGGTGTTTATTTCCTTGAACGTGCCTGTTTCCTGCTGCAAGAGGCATTCTGCACGCACCCCCATCTCTGTTTAGACCGTGCTGTCCCTACACTCCACCCCCCTCAACAATCAACCTCTACTTCTCTCCAGACTGCAAGGGGATCATACTTTCCAGAATGCATCGGTGTTCTACCTCTCATCCCAAGATACGCCAGATTCTTTTACAGCATAAATTTAGAGAATCCCGCTTCCCTTTCTTTGGTGCGCTTTTCTCAATTCTTCATCAGAAACCCATTGGAGTGATTGTCATATTACTGCCCATTCTCCCCATCAGGCCACAGGTTCGTGAGAGCAGGGGCCACGGTCATGTTGGTGAACCACGGTATTCTCAGTGACTATCCATGTGCTTAGAAAGTATTTGCTGAATGAGTAAATGGGTCTGCAGCTCCAACCAAAGCTAGAAGCTTGACTTTGGAAGAATGAAAGTAGATAACATCTCCAAAGCAGACCCCATAGCATGAGAAAAGAAGGGAAGAAGGGAAGAATGGAGGCAGAGCTGAAGGATGAATATCGGCACAGGAGTAGGTGAGAGTTCCAGAAATGCTGGGTTTTCACGTGTTTCTATTTACCTCCTATCTGTGTTTCCATCTCTGTGTAGCGTGACTGTCACATCCCTCTCAATTTCTACATTTCTTTACTGACAAGGACAGAGGTGGTGCATTGGACACACTACTAACCAGCGTACTCTCTCGGACTTGCAAGAAAATGTAGAGAAAACAATCTAGAAATGATATCTCAGAAGAAAAAAATATCAAAAATATGAGAATAAATGTGGGAAAAAAAATCAATGTTGAAAGACAACTTCTCAACATATTTAGGTATCTCTGGGACCTAAAATTTCATCAGGACTCCCCACACTTCTTTCTTTTTACATTGCTCTGTGTGTGTGTGTGTTTGTGTGTGTGTGTGTGTGTGTGTTCAACAGAAATCTACAAAAAAAAAAAAAAAAAGAATGCTATTGCTAGAATAATGCTACTACAGGGGAGAAAAATGTAATCTTTTCTTCCACCCATCTTAGCTTCATTGGCTGGGGTTCCTATAATAAAAGACAGATGAACCCCCAAAAAAGCAAACGGAGGCTTATTAGCATGTATATTTCATATATACATGGGAGATACACAGGGAATGAGGGAATCTCAAAGAGACAGCTCAGACCTTTCTTTTATATAACATCTTCAACAAGGATAATAAATGCTTATAGAAGTGCCAAGACAAAGTAAAAGGACTTTGGGTCATTGGGGGCAACAAATTGTGGGAAGGCCAATAAATGATAGATTTTTGTGTAAACTCCTCTGGTGCTGTTTCCTGAATGATAAGAGTCTGAAGTTATGTACAGAGATTGACCTGCGTCCTTTCTGGCAGAGAGGGGAGAAAGGGCACCTTTGTCTTTGTATAATATGATTATGTTGTATGCTTTTCAGAAAATAGAGGGAAGGCCAGAGTGCTTCTTAATTGCCTTCAGCTCAAAATATTTTAGCATGGCGTGTTGTATTCTCTGCACTGTTCCGGCTGCACATATCTCTAAAGGCATCAGTCGCATCCACAGCACTACTTGTGGGGAAATATTGAGCAGAACTGGAATCAAATGTGTAATTCAGCCCCACAGAGTCTCTGAGCCACAGGACAGAGTGAACTGCCCGGGAGTCAAAGCAGACACTGAGCAGCTGACATTCTAAGAGTCTCCTTCCAGTAGATCGGCACAGAAACTCAAGTTCTTTTCACAGATTTGTCTGTGTTTCTTTTGTGGAAAAAACCATAACCCTGTAGCTAAAATGTCTACTTCACAGTGCACGAAAACATCTGGAGCCTTAGCCAGAAGCAGCACAGACCCAGGCAGCCTGGTGATGTCCGGTGGGGACAGCCCACAAGATCCATCAGCATGTGGCCCTGCGAGCCGCCACCAGTAACATATGTTTACATGCTAATGATTGTCAGGCTCATTTAGAACAAATTTGCATCCATCAAAGTCAAACAGCCAGCAGAGCAGCACATTTTCCTGTGTGTCAGTGGCCCCTGAGATACCGGGGAGAACTTGAATTGCCTGACCCCTTCAACTTCCAAGCATCCCAGAGGGAAAATGCAGACCCCAGGTAAGGACTGTGCTGGAAACCATTTGTTCTTACAGATGTCTGGAGTAGTCTTGTGACTGACCCAAAGACTCCCCTCTGAGGGTGGGGGAGACCTAGGTTAGGGGAAGGTGAACCATGCTGCCTTCTAAGACCTTCCTTGTAAGGGAGGGTGGGGGAAACCCAGAATAGGTGGAGGTGAGCCATGCTGGCAGGACCTTCCAAGGGAGGGTGGGAAGACCTAGGGTACGTGGAGGTGAGCCATGCCAGCAAGACCTTCCCGCTACGGGAAGGTGGGGGAGACCTAGGGTAGGTGGAGGTGAGCCATGCTGGCAGGAGCTTCCCTCTAAGGAAGGGTGGGGGAGACCTAGGGTAGGTGGAGGTGAGCCGTGCGGGTAGGATCTTCCTTCTAAGGGAGGATGAAGTGTGCTTTGCTAGACTCTACACTTGAGTCTCAGCTTGGCCGACCCAGATGGGAGCAACTCACTTCTATCCTATGATTCTGGGTGTCCTCATCTGTCATGGAAGGTTTGGTTAGATGAGCTTAAAGTCACTCCAGTTGCAAAGCTGTGTGACTTGTAGATACATGCCAGTGCGAATGACTCACTTCACTTTTACAAGTTGCACAGATAGCCAGGCTTCCCCTTGTATCAGTCAGGAGGTCCCAGAAGACTTTGTCACAGGCAAAGAGGTGATTAAAAGGAGTCACTGACGGGATTCTTTGGAGATCGGTGGGCAGGGCCCAAGGGAAGTGAGAATAGCACTCCCCAGATCATGGGCAAGGGATGCCTGGGGAGGGGCTGCTAACGTGGACAGGCATGAGTAAGAGAGGACTGAGGACAGTTCCTCTCCCTCCTCCACCTTCTACCTGCTGCCAGCAATGAATCCAACCAGCAGCCCTAGGCCAGGCCAGGCTCCCAGAGTCAGAGCCAGGAAGAAGCCAGGCACATAGAGAAGCCACTGGTCCCCACCAACACCAAGGATGCAGTAAGAATTTTGATGGAAATATTTAAAAACTCATTCGACAACTTCCTATCTCCCCAACCAGCCTCTACATATGATTCCACCTTTTCCAACTCCTGAGCCATCTGCAGGGATGTCACAGGGGTGGGGCTGCCTGCTCTGCCCAGGGCTCGGGACCCTCCAACCTTCAGAGGTCTGGAGTCCCCTCTCCCCTCCCTGGCAGCAATTGTCTTCTCTGCTGTCAAATTATCACTTCCATCCTCCCACAACACATGAGAATTTAAGACAGGATTTTGGTGGGGACACAGCTAAACCATATCAAAGGGGGGGGGGCCCTCATGGGGCTCTGGCATGAGCTTGGGTGACACAGGTTATAAGACCCCATCTGCTTCAGGTTTAATTGCATACCCCAAGATTCCCAGGTTGTAGTCCTAACCAAGGACCTCAGAATGTGTCTATATGTGGAGATAGGCCTTTTAAAGAGGTGATTAAGGTAACGAAGTCATTAGAACTGATGCCCTTGTAAGAAGAGATCAGGACACAGACATCTATAGAGGGACAACCGCACGAGGACACAAGAGAAGATGCCATCTGACAGTCAAGGAGAGATGCCTTAGGAGGAGCCAGTCCTGAACTCACCTTGACCTTGGACCTCCAGACTCCAGGACTATGAGAAATACATCTCTGTCTTTTCACAAAACTGCCTGTGGCAGCCCAACCAGAGCCATGCGCCATCTTTGGTTCTCAGAAATTCCACTGGTTTTTATACTCCTGGATTTTAGGAGGCCCCTGGATGACCAGCATGTGGCTAAAGTTAGAGAAGGAGTTACCTGTGTAAGAGAGCCCCACACATCTCTGAGCGGACACCGTACAGCCCATGAGATATTGGGTGTAGTATCATCCTCTCTTCCCTAGAATATTAAGAACAATATCACAGGAGGGGTGTACAGCCACAGCCCCTGCGTTACTGGGAGCAATAGCATCTTCTCCCCCTCTCAATATAAGGAACAATATCCCAGGGTAGGGGTACATCCCCTGTGATATTGGGCGTAATGTCATCGTCTCCCAATGCGGATATTAAGCATAGTGTCACAGGGGGTGTATACCTTCTTCACTATTGGGAATAATATCCTCTCCCCTCAGGACTGTATGCAAAATATCGAAGGAGTTTTACAACTCGTGCGATATGGGCAGTAATATCATCCTCTCCCCACCTAGATGTTAGGAACTCTATCACCGGCGGCCGTACATTTCTTGCGATATTGGGAGTCATATCATCCTCTCCCATCATGGATATTAAGAACAATATTACAATGGAGGTGTACACCCACGGCCATATTGAGAGTATTATGCTCTCCCCTTCGGGGTATTAGGAACAATATCGCAGGAGGTGTGTACAACCCCTGCGATATTGAGAGTAATATCATCCTCTCCCCCTGAATATAAGAAACAATATCACAGGAGGATGTACACCCTCTGTGATATTGGGAGTCATATTATTTTCTCTCCCTCTGGATATTCGGAACAATATCACAGTGGGTGTGTACACCCTCTGCAATTTTGCCACTAGTATCATCGTCTCCCTCCCAGGATATAGGGAACCATATCACAAGGAGGTGTACACCCCCTGCGATATTGGGAGTGATATTGTCCTCTCCCTCCCTGGATATTAGGAACAATATCACTAGGGAGTGTACACCTCCTGCAATATGGAGACTAATATCATCCTCTCGCCCCCTGGATATTAGGAACCATATCATAGGGGTGGTGTACACCCCCTGTGAAATCAGAAGAAATGTCATTCTCTCCACCTTTGGATGTTAGGGACAATATCACAGGGGAGGTCTATGCCCCCTGTGATATTGGGAGTCGTATTGTCCTCTCTCACCCAGGATATAAGGAACAAGACGACCGAAGGGATGTACACCCACTGCCATGGTTTCAATAATGTCATCCTCTACCCCCTGGCTGTTAGGAATAACATCATAGTGGGGTGTACACTTTCTTCGATATTGGGAGTGATATCATCCTCTCCCCGCCCGATATCAGGAACAAGTGTATTAATTATTAATATTAATAAATATAAGAAAAATTAAGAATCATCGACATTAATCATCACAGTAAAGACAGTAAAATACTAGTTAAAAATGTTAATCATTAGCATTAATCAATAGTAATATCACTATTAATAAAATAATGATATCAGCAATTAATGTTACTTAAATCAATACTAAGTGATGCTGGTAATAAGAATTAACATTAACAATTATTTTAAGCATGCATAATCATATTTTAAAATAATTATCCATAATAATGGTATCCTATTAATAGTATCATTGATAATGTTAATATCGATCATAGATGTTTAATAATTAATCATATTACTCCTAATACCGCAGGGGGTGTACACCTACCTGTGATGTTGTTCCTAATATCCAGGGACAGAGAGCATGGGATGTTGTTCCTAATTATCAAGGATGGGAGAGTGTAATATTACTCCCAATATGGCAGGGTGTGTACATCCCCCCCAAGGCATTGTTCTTGCCATTCAAAACAAGAGAGATATCCCAGATATCGAAGAAAGTGCAAACCCACGTATGATATTCTTTCTAATATCCAGAAAGGAAGAAGAGGATAGTAATCCTCATATGGCAGGAGGGATACACTCACTCTGATATTTTTCCAAATATGCGGGGGGGGGAAGAGGATAATTGCATTCTCAATATCGCACCAAGGGTTATACACCCCGTGTGAGATGGTCCTTCATGTTTCAAGGCGGGAGGGATGATATTATGACATATATGGCAGAAAGCGTACACTCCCCAGGGATATTGTTCCCATGATCCTGGAGGGAAGGGGATGATATTACTTTAAATATTACGGAAAGTGTACACGCCCCCAGTACACCCTCTGACGGTGTACACACTGAGGGTATACACCCATCTGTGAAAGAGTTCATAATTTCCAGAGGGGGAGATGATATTACTCACAATATCATAAACAGGCTGTGAGTCCACCATGGCCCCTAATAGCCAGCGGGAGGAGAAGGGGTGGCTATTAGTCCCCACCTTGTGGGGTGTGCCTCACCCCCCTGCAAGGTGACTCCTAATAGCCAGAGGGGGAGAGGGGGTGGTGATTAGTCCCCATCTCGCGGGGGGTGCCTCACTGCCCTGCGATGTGGCTCTTAATATCCAGGGGGGGAGAGGGGGTGGCTGTTAGTCCTCACATCGTGGGGGCGGTCCTAAAATAAAATACATGTTAACTATTTAAAGGTGTGAATTTTATTACATATAGAAAAATGTGTGTTTAGTGTACAAATGTGTACATTTATGTCAAATACATGAAAACACATAATCCAGGTGTTTCGGTTCATACCACTGTAGAGACTTTTCGGTTTCTTTTCATACACCTGCCCAGCTGGGGCCCAGAACCAACACTCACCAGCTGTGTCACTGCATCTGTTGTTTTACTGTCACACACTGGCCCTACCCAACGAAAAAAAAGAAAAAAAAAGCCATGGCACTTAATAAAAAACTAGTTTTACAACATTATTAGAGATGACTTGGGGTCGTCTTTGAAGAGATTGCAGCATGTGAAGGATTTCAAATACAACTATGTTCTGGGTCTCCTGATCTAAGGACCTATCCGCACTGGTGGCTTTAGCAGTGCTTCATGCAAACTTCCAGAAGGCATGTGTGTCATGTCTAAGAGCAAACTAGAGTTCACGCCTCAGCACTGTGTGCCTCCTCTTTCTTCCGTCCCACAGGCACCGTCTTCTCCCAGGGAGCTGGTGCTGTGCTCTGAGGCTCTGTCCCACCAGTGCCTGCCAAGTCCCTGGTGCCATTGTGGAGAACCAGTCTCCGTCTGTCAAAGTGTGTTGTGCAGAAAACAACTCATCCAAATCTGTTTAAAAACCACACATTTGTGATGCCTATAAGCCTCAGAAGGTGGAGGCAGACAGGTAAAGGCAGCTGCCATGGGGGCTGAAGATCAAGCCCGTCTGTCTGGCGACTGATGGGCACTGTCGGCAGTGAGCCACTGCACATTTAGCGAGGCTGTCTAGCCCCTCACCTCTGCCAAGCCTCCACCCATCGAGTCTGGCCTGGATTCTCACACGCCTGCACAGCCTTCATCTGGTTCATAACTCAGCTCACAAAGGGCCCCATACAAAGGCCCCCGTACCGCGGCAAGGATGGCGGTAGTCACGCCTGTGGCCATTTATCCTCTCTGCATCTAGCTCCTCTTCCTGAGGCAACAGCACCTCTGAAGTCACAGTCTGGCCTCCCAACTCTCCCCCGTCCCGGGCTTCTTGGCATGTTGCTCTGCTGCACACACCTCAGCAAATACTGCTGATTAGCCACAATCACCCAGAAATCTCTTAACCTCGATTCTGACTGCTTTCTATAATTTGTAATATTTGTACTTCTGGTGTGATTTGAGGAACAACACATTTTAAAATTAGAGAAGATGTGGTTTCTATTCTCTCCTTTCTACTTGCAACCTTGAAAATTCAAGTAGCAGCAAGGTTTGTTGAAAGTAACTTCCACCAAATAGAACCTATTACAAATGTACTACAGAGTGTCAAATAACCACATAGATGTAAAATAGACATGCAGGCACAGATATCAAATCCAATGGTTAAACCAAACTGAGAAATGCTTGCCAGTTTGATAGGACTTCTGAAACTTGACAAAAATGTTGGCTAAGGGATACAAGATGCTATGAGATGAGTGAAATGTTTGGCCTAAAACCACAGGCTCTCTCCTCTTTACAGCAGAAAATCCATAAGGAAGTCAAATCTGAAAGAACCAGGTACCATTGAACGGCATCATCAGTCGTCCTTCCCATCCCTGGGCCAGCTGCGGTGAGTGCAGCCAGTCGTTCACCAACATCCATCATCCATCCTCCAGGCCATGGCTACACTTTACTCCCAGGCTCCCTGTCATTATGTAGATTAGGTAAATCCTGGCCACTCTCGCCTTAATCCTACCCCCGCCAGCGTGGCAATCACTCAGTCCCAACCACAGCAAGGACAGCCGTGTCCGTGGGAACACAGAGCAGGGGTCGGGAAGAAACCTGGATCCCTGAATACCTCATGGAGCAGTCACCAGCCTGGAACATCCTCCCTGACAGGTTTGCAAGAGAGAAAAACTCCTTGGTTCCTCAAGCTACAATACTGCAGAGTCTCAGGTCACAGCATCCTTACCTACCCTCGTCAGGAACCGTTCATGCTCATCAAGACATGAGAACAAAACTGCAGTGGCACAGTCACACACTCACCCAGAACGCAGACCACCTGCTGCTCACATTCATCGTATTAACACCAAAAAGCCACCTTGATGGATATCCTGGATGTGGACACTCGGCGGCTTTTTGCTGGAGATGCGCTTTGTGCATTTATCGCATGACCATCTTGGCGTCAGGAGCTGCTGTGCAGATGGCAGCTGTGCACGTCACAGGGAGTCTCACTCGCTGGACTCTCAGCCAGCTCCCACTATCAGTGCCCGCAGAGTCCTCTCCTCCGGGAGAATGTGCTTAGACGCCACGGTGTCCTGTGGATCCACACAACAGCGCTGTCCTCCCTGGCCACTGTGCCTGTCCACTGTGTCCACACGGACCTCCCTGTCCACTGTGCCTGTCGCGGCTCCGATAGTCCTGTCTACCTGTTGGGGCTCGGATAGGCCTCCTTGTCCGCCTGCGAGGCCCGTGCACTGCAAGATTACACCATTCCAAGGCTGCTTGATGAGGCTTCACACGGGGGCATTGTATTTCATTCACTGCTAGGTTCTACACTGACTTTTATGACCCCAGGGAAGGACTAAGACTTAAATAGAACAGGGGCTAGGTGATACAAACCGCCGCTGTAATCAGCACATACCAAGACCAGGCCACAGGAAGGAAGAAGCAGCCCTCGGCCACAGCCTGTTACCAAGTCGCTGACATCTCTGTCCAACATGGATAAAAAGACCCTCTTTCCTCTGAAGTCGAAAGCAACATATCCCCCCATCTGACAGTAATTCTGTTGTACATTTAACTTCATCTTGCTCTTCTAAGTGACTGTTCACGGTCTTAACACCTGTACAAGAATTTCTCAGTTGCTGAACCACTGTTCGTTATTCAGCAGATAAAATGGCAGCAGATTGTACCCCAGGAAGAAACACACCCAGTCACGGGCGCAGAACGGGACATCAGCACAAACCGTTTCCCAGAAAAAAACGCATCTCTGCTTTGGGACGTACCACTCCCGGTCTCCATGAGCTCGGCGTTGCGGTACTTGGGCGCTGTCCGGGACCCCGTGGAACCCTGTGGTCGCTCCATCTGTATAGAGTGCTCTGAGGTGTACGTGGTTACGTCAGGAGGTGCAGAATGATTTTCTGTAAAGAAGCACATCATGAGTGTTTCTGGTGGTTGTGGCGTTTGTTCTGCAGGTTGAGCAAGCCATAGCTCAGGAAGAGACCGGAGCGCGGTCTGGGGGTGCCGTGAGAAGCCAAAGCCGATCTCAGCCACGTCTGCCACACGCATCCGGCACAAATGGGGACCCCAGCATAACTCATGTTGCCGAAAATGGAGTAGAGTTCGGTGAAACCTCAATTTCCTAAGAGGAGCCACATCAGCGGTGTTTTAACTAGAATAACGTTAGACTGGCGATGGCCGGGCACAGGGAACCGTGTGTGTGTTCATGGAAGGGTCCCGTTTCCTGTCGGCCACCGTCCACACAGCCCAGGGCTTTACTCGCGCTTTGGAGCCCAGGGCCTGGAATTGGAAACCCAGCTCTGGAACCTTCTGGGGATTTGGGGATGTCCCTTAAGCTCTCCGTGCCTCAGTTTCTTCATCAAATGGGAACAGTAATGGCTATGACCATGTAGGGTCCGGGGGAGGGGGTGGCCAGTGTGACTATGTTGTGAGTGGACTCCTTAGAACACACGCGCGCACACGATCACAGATGCTAAGTTCTCGTTCACAGGCTTCTGATTATCTCAGAAGGTCAAATGCATATCTGACTTAATTCTCTTGTTTTGCCACACAAAATATTTCTCCTGTTCAAGTTTCATTATTTTGTCATGGCTTTTCCAAAAGACTCCCAAACTTATAGAAAATTTCCAGATAGTCTAGGAGGATTATCTTCGTGCCCAATTAGAAATTACCGGAACGCGATCACCCGAGAGTTACATTTGGGTCACACTGAGCCCTGACGTACATGAGTTAGGAGCCCCTCATAGTTTGGATAAATTAATTCTTTGTACTAAAACTTCCCCAGTATTGAAAGGGTAAACCCACAAAGGGAGGCCCAAGTGCAGTGATTCATTTATTCCAAAGTATGTGTTTTCCTTGGTAAGATTCTGTGTATTTTCTTAAAATTGAATGAAATCCGAGGATACAAATGCTTCCACCAAGAGGCAGAGGTGGTGTCTGGCCTCCCCGTTCACGTCTGGCAGAGCCACTATCCTACGATCCAATATACACATGGAACTTTATTATGGAAAAATATGTAGCAGTCACACATTTCTGTTCAATGTTTAGCCTACTGTGATTTCAGGTAGGGTTATTAATTCACATGAACGAGTGTATATGTTCCTGAAACTGTCAAACTGAAGTTTAATACTGCTGTGCATTTGAGTACTACTTTGCAAACTTTTAGAGAGTATTTGTTTTCTCCTTTATACTCACAACAGTTGAGAGAGAAAAATTATTTTTTTCAATTTTTTTCCCTCACTCAAAGCCTAAAGCAGGACAAGGGACTTCAAGATCCCAGCAGCAGTTATTGGGAAAAGTGAGACAGACCCAGCTCTCCTGACAGCAAACTCCTGTTCCAGACAGAAAACAGCTGGCACTTTCAGTGTCAGTGAGCACCGAAGGGGCTGGGACCCAAGTCAATCCCAAACGCCTCTGGGTGTCAAGGAGTCAGTGATCTAGAAGTGAACATTCTGGGGTTCTGGGGTGTCTGTCGGCTGTCTGATCACACGTGACATCCACCTGCTTCCCACTGACGGTTTTGCAGAGATCAGGCTTTCCTGTGGTAGCTGGTGCCGGGAGGGTCTGAGCCTGTGGCTCGTGCTCTGTTATCGGCGACTTGGTACACAGTCGTCTCCGGTTACTGCTTTAATAGAGACGCACACCAAATCCTATTCAACCCAAGTCCCATACTTGATGGAAAACATTTTCTCCTGAACCATTCAAAGGCAGAGCGACGCAAGGCTCATCATGGCTCCCCTACACGTGGGCTCTACCTCTAGTAATTCTCACTTCACTCCTTTTCCACGGCATCTTCAAACGTTGTAGGGCAGTGATCCTAACTTCGTTCTTTTTCTAACACAGAGGATCTCCCTTGTCATAGAACCTACACAAAACAGTGCGCCACGCCCAAGAAATCTGAACACCTGTGGCAGACAGCAGCGTAAAGCAGCCGTGGTTAAAGCCCTCGTTTCCATAAATGACTCCCGTGGTCAGGAGGAGCACACTTTAAAACCCTGTCCTGTTGACTGGGACTGTTAAGGTTTCACAAAGGAGCATAAGTGAGAAGAAAAGATGGGAGTGGATATGGCTGCAGGATTCCCCAGTAGAAAGGCCCCTGGAATTCCAGCTGTGGGAGGGACCTGGGCATGAGAAGCAGTAAAGGAGCTTCCAGAAACAATCCAACCAAAGCACCCCAGGGGCCAGAGGGGCTCTGCGCTCTTTCCACCAAGGGATTCCACAGCCATGATACAAACAGAGGAAAACCTGCACCCACAAAGGCATTTAGACAACAGGCACAGAAAGACACTGTGAAGCGTGCTCACTTATGTGGGTCTGGGCCATGACCTCCACCAGCCTGTGGGCAGCCCTGCTGCCCCCGCTCTGCATGGAGGACGAGGAGGTGGAGGAGGTGGAGGAGGTGGAGGAGGTGGTGGACGTGGTGGAGCCATGGATGGCCTGACTGATCCAGTGCTCCATGTTGATGCAACCCTGGCTGGAGGTCGGGGTGCCTTGGGAGTCCCCCTGCACTGAGTGTTCGTCTTCTGAGCCAGGAGAGGTATCTGTGTAAGAAGAAAAACGATTTGCTATGTATTGCAGCAGAAACATGCACCACAATCTCAGTCCCTCAAACACAGATTTACTTCACGCAAGTCTGAACAGTTGTTCAATGACTTTTTGCTGTAGACACTGTTGAGAATTTAAACCACTTTTCAGACAATGAACCATTTAACTTTAGCATGATGAATTTTGCTTCCAAAACACCTTAAACAAACATGCTATAAGATGATTGATACTGTCATCTCAAAGGTGCATTGACACATTTCCTCTACACAGTAGTTTGGGAAGAAACCAAGTGTTTTCTTGTGTCAGTCAGAAAGTGAGAGGGCAAGGGGAGGCGGAGGGCCTGTGTGGCTCTCAGGAGTCTCAGTGTGACTATGTTTACCCCTTGTTAGTCCTGAGATGCTCTTCTGGGCTCTGATTTATTTCTACATTGGTGTATGTGTTACATACTCATGCAGGCGATTTCTCCGTCTGTGTGTTAGTTACCCATACAGTTGATTTATTTGTATGTCCGTGTGTTAGATGCCCATGCAGCTGATTTATTTCCACATCGGTGTGTTAGATGCCCATGCAGCTGATTTATTTCTACATCAGTGTGTTAGATACCCATGCAAGTGATTTCTGCATCACTGTGTTCGATACCCATGAGGGTGATGGATTTTCTACGTCTGTGTGTTCGATACGAATGCAGCTCTCTAAGGATCAAGACGCTGATGATGGTAACAGGAGAGAAAGCAGAATGTGCCTCACATGGAGCGGCCCCTCCACCTCCCCGTTTTCCTCCGAGGCACACGACAAACCCTCATGTCACATTTTACACTCTCATCTACTCACTTTTACAGAATTCGTCTCTTATACATTCTCATTATTGATTTTTCTATCTACAAATTGAGTATATTGGATTATGATAAAATACATCCATTTTTTCACTCTAATTCAGGAGAACATTTTTCATTTAATAACTTTTCATGCAGTACCAAGGTTTTTGGGAATAAATTGCTGGTGTATTTGTTAAACTTCAACCTAAGAATGACACTCAGAATCCTACTTACAGGTGAGTGATGGGAGGTGCTGGCTCACGTGAGCAGCTCCAGATCATTGGGTGAGAGAAGGAGTCACAGCAAATAAGCTTAAAACACAGGTTTGCTTCTTAAAAGACACTAATAGCAAACAATATTCACACTTATTACCACTGTCACATGACTTATGCTGTCTGGGAATTTTTTTTCAAAGTTTACTTGTTAGACAAGCAATAATATTAGGAGCCTGAAAATTCTCTATCACCTTGCTTTTTTTTCTTTTGAGACAGAGTCTTGCTCTGTTGCCCAGGGTGGAGTGCAGTGGCATGATCTCAGCTCACAGTAACCTCTCACTCCCAGGCTCAAGCGATTCTCCTGCCTCAGCCTCCCAAGTAACTGAGATTACAGGCACGTGCCACCATGCCTGGCTCATTTTTGTATTTGTAGCAGAAACAGGGTTTCACCATGTTGGCCAGGCTGGTCTCAATCTCCTGACCTCGTGACCCGCCTGCCTCAGCCTCCCAAACCGCTGGGATTACAGGCGTGAGCCACTGCGCCTGGCCCACCCTGCCTTTTAAGAAAACTTACACAATTTATATCAAAGTAAAAGTAAAACTGACACAGCCTTGAGACTTTTGAGAAAGGTACACAACCAGGTGTCCATATGGCGCACAACCATCTCCCCAGAACGTCTTCTCACAACCCTTTCCAATCTTTCATTCCTCACTCCCACCTACCTTTTCCAAGAAACCTGCAGAATAATGTGATATAGACACTCGACAGAATAGCAGCAAACCAAGCAAGCAGCATATGAAATGCAAGCAGCATGACCAGTGATGACTAGAATTACACAGCATGGGGACAGGAAGTCAAGTTGATTTAACATTCAAAAGTGAATTAATGTCATACACAATATAGAATTACGGAGTAGAACCGCAAGTTGGCCTTAAGAGACATAGAAAAGTACTGACAAATTCAAGAGAATGAAACTCAACAAACCAGGAATAGAAGGCAATTTCCTCAACCTGTTAAAGTACATTCGTGAAAAGCCACAGCTAACGTTGTATTCAATGGTAAACAATAGAATGCATTTTCCCTAAGATGGAGAACAAGACAAAGATGTCCCCTCTTGCCACTATTATTCAACATTATCTGGTAGGTTCTAGCTGGAGAAATAAATTAACAAATTTAGTAGTAAAGACATTCCGATTAGAAAGGAATAAAAGTGTCTTTATTCATAGATGACAAGACCTTGAGATGTAGAAAATGGTAAGAAATACACCAAAAATGTTTGCATTACTAAAACAAAGTTTGATGAGGTCACAGAAGATAAAGATATACATACACTAGCAATAAACAACCTGAAAATAAAATTAAGAAAATCGTTCCATTCACAATAGCATCAAAAGCATGAAACACTCAGCTGAACTTCTAACAAAAAGGTGCACAATGACAACTATAAAACATTACTGAGAGAAATTAAAGATCCAAATAAATGGAAACTAAATAAATGGAGGCAGATTCATGATCGTGAATTGGAAAACTCAGCATTATCAAGACAATTCTTCCCAAACTGTTCCATTAATTCAAGGCACTGCCTAATAAAATCCCAGAAGGCTGTGTGTGAAATGGAAAACTTATTCTCAATTTTATCTGGAAATACAAAGGACCTACAATAGCCAAAATCATTTTGAAAAAGGAAAACAAAGTTGGAGGACTTCACTATCTGATTGCAAAACTTAACATAAAGTCATGGTTATCAAGGCAGTGGTATTAGCACAAAAATAGACACGTACATCAAAGGAACAGAATTAAACTCAGAAATAAAGCCTTATATTTATGGTTAATTTATTTTTGACAAAGGTCTCAAGACAATTCAGTAAGAGAAAGGTAGTTTGTTTTTTCAACAAATGTTGCAGGGGCAACTGGGTACCCACACACCAAAAAGAAAAAGCGTGGGAAAAAAAATCCCCCAAACCAAACCAAAACAAATAAAAATCCCACTTAGATCCCTACTGCACACACAAAAATTAACTCCAAATGGATCACAGACCTCAATGAAAGAACAGTAAGACCATGAAACTTCTAAAACTTCCAATAACACAATCCATAAAAATTAGTAAAATGGACTTCATTAAAATAGAAAACTATTAAGTTTTAAAAGATGATTATCTCCCTATAGCTAATGTAACTAATTACCTTGATCTTAGGGGCTTATAACAAGACACGAATCTATTATCCTACTGATGGAGAAGTCAGAAGTGTAAAATCTAAGTGTCAGCAGAACTACGTTCCTTCTGGAGGCGTCAAAGGAAAATCCATTTCTTTACCTTTCCCAACTTCTAGAGGCCACCTGTGTCCCTGACTCCTGGCCCCTCTTCATCTTTAAAGGGCATCACTCCAGTCTCCAGTTCTTTTCTCTTGTGAGAACCTTCTTGATTACAGTGTGTCTACCTACTTAAACCAGGATAATGGTCCCATCTCAAGATCTTAAATGAATCAGCTGCAAAATCCCTTTTGCCACTTCAGGCAACAGGTTCATAAGTTCTGTGGAATAGGACCTGGGTATCTTGGGGGAAAAGCTTTGTTCTGTCTGCTACATAATAGTTTGTTCTTTCACTGAGAAACGTTACATCTGTAAAAGTCTTATATTCAGATTATATAAGGCACCTATAACCCATAAGACGACAACAAACCCATTTAAAACGTGAGCAAAAAACCTGAACATTTTACCAATATATACAAATGGCTATGGATAGGAATTAGCACATTAAAAGCTAATAAGCACATTAAAAATGCTTAGCATCATTCATTGTTGCAAAGTAAATACACAATGATATACCATTTCACATCAATTAGAATGGCAAAAATCAAAACATCAACAATAACTATTGGTGGTGATGATGTGGAGAAACTGGGATGCGCATATGCTGCTGGTGGAAGTGTGAAATGGTGCAGTTATTTTGTAAATAATTTGGCAGTTTTTAAAAAGCTAAACCTAAACTTACTATAAGACTAAATCATGCTACTTGGCATCCACTTAAGATAAAGGAAATTATATGCATACACAAAGATATGTACCTAAATGTCGATGGCAGCTGAATACTGGAAACAATGAATAACCAACTGGTAAATGAATAAACAGAATGTATCATATCTATCAAATAGAATATGAATAAATAATAAGGAATAAACTACCGATGCATGGTACAGCAAGGACTTCAAAACAGGTAAAGGAGGCATAGAGAAGCATGTACAATTTATGATTTTATATCATAAAATTGTAAGATCATTAAAAAACAAAAGCCATAAAATCATAGAGTAAAATATTCTATGATTTTATATTCTACAAAATTTAGAGCACACTGTTATGATTTCTAGGGTTCTTTTTTATAGAGCTAACCTTTCATCTGATATCCTTTGCAATCAGCCAAGTACATTCTTTAGCACGGTTATAGTGTAGTTCTGCTGATAACACATTCTCTCAGCTTTCATGTTTGGGAATGTGTTGTTTCACCCCTATTTATAAAGGAGATTTTCCCTGGATATGAGTTGACGGGCCTTTCTCCTGCTTTTAGTGCTTTAAAAAATGTCTTTCCATGGTCTTCTGGTCTCCACTGTGTCTTCACAGAAGTCACGCGTTGTTCAAATGCTTCTCTGGTGTGTCACGTGTCTTTTTCTTCTGAGTCCTTTCAGGATCTCCTCTTCATTTTGGGATTTCAGTACTTTGGCTATCATGAACGTGGATGTGATTCTTGTTATACTTGTTCTGCTTGGAATTCACTGAACTTCTCAGGGCCGGACACAGGTGGTTGGACATCAATCTGAGAAAATTTGGACTCCTTTTTTCAAAGGTTCCTGCTCTTCTCTCTCTTTTCCTTCTTGTATTACAAGTATATTGACGTATCACAGGAA
The DNA here is from genome assembly GCF_043159975.1 of Macaca nemestrina. NCBI lineage: Eukaryota > Metazoa > Chordata > Mammalia > Primates > Cercopithecidae > Macaca > Macaca nemestrina. The sequence goes on from NW_027257882.1 coordinate 47,652, forward strand.
CTTGAGGTTCTGTTGGCTTTTCTTTCATTTTGTTTCTCTGGCCTTCACTTTGGTTAATTCCTTTTCATCTTCCTTCTCCGACCTGTTAAGCCCATCAGCGCAATTTCATCTCAGTGTCATATTTTCCAGCTTTACAGTGATGTCTCATGTATACCCTATATATGTACACCATCTCCTATCATCGACATTGCCTACCAGACTGGTACATTTGTCACAACTGATACTTCTACAGCGAAACATCATTACCACTCCAACTCCATCATTCACATCAGGGTTCATTCTTCGTGTTGTACAATATATGGGTCTGGACAAATGCATAACATGTATCCACCATTACAGTATCATACAGAGATCACATGATACTAAAAATTCTCCTGCTCTGCCTATTCATCCCAGCCTCCCCCTGGCAACCACTGATCTTCTTACAGTCTCCATAGTCTTGCCTTTTCCAGGATGTTGTAAAGCTGGAATCATACAACCACCTTTTCAGATTGCTTCTTTCACTTAGCAATATGCCCCTTTAAGTTTCCTCCGTGTCTTTTTATGGCTAGCTCATTTATTTTCAGCCTCAAATAATATCCCATTGTCTGGATGTACCACGGCTCACTTATACATTCACCTACTGAGGGGCATTTTGTTGCTTCCAAGTTTTGGCAACTATGAATAAGGCTGCTCTAAATATCTACGTGCAGGCTTTGTGTGTAGACATAAGTTTTCAACTGCTTTGAGCAAATGCCAAGGAATCTAATTGCTTTATCATATGGTAAGAGTATATTTAGTTTTGTAAGAAACCACCAATCTGTCTTCCTAAAGGCTGTTCTATTTTGCATTAAGACCCGCCATGAATGAGAGAGAATTCCCACAGCTCCACATCTTCACAGGCTTTCGTGTTGATAGTGTTCTGGATTCTGGCGTAGTGATATCTTACTGTTGCTTTCATCTGCATTTCTCTATGACACATGATGTGAAGCATGATTTCATACGTCGATTTGCCATCTCTATATCTTCTTAGATGAGGCATCTGTTAGTCTTTGACCCATTAATGTGAAGAATTACGTTAATTGGCTTTTCAATGTTAAACGAGCTTTGGATATGGGACATTCCATGTGGTTTTAGTGCACAATTTTTGTTAGATTTAATTTGCTAATATTTTATTGAAGATTACTGCATCTATGTTCATGAGAGATGTTCTGTAGTTTTCTTGTAATATTTTGTTATTAAAATGGTATTTGATATTAAAATGATGCTGGCTCTATAGAATAAGTTAAGAAGTATTCCTCAGCTTCTATGTTCTGAAAGAGATTGTAGATAATTGGTATAATTTCTTCTTAGATATTTGGTAGAATTCACCAGTGAACCCATCTGGGCCTGGCACTTCCTGTTTTGAAAGGTTATTAACCACTGATTCAATTTAACAGATAAAGGCCTATACAGATCGTTTCTTCCTGTTCAAATTTTGGCAGATTCTGTCTTTAAAGAAATTGGTTCATTTCATCCACGTTATCAAATTTGTGGCCATAGAGTTGTTCCATAATTTTTATTATCCTTTTCATGTCCATGGGATCTGTAGTTATGTCCCTCATTTCATTTCTGATATTGGTAATTTATCTGCTGTATTTTTTTTTCTTGTTAGAGGTTTACAGATTTTGTCTCAAAGAACCAGCTTTTGGTTTCATTGATTTTTCTCTACTGATATTCTGTTTTCAATGTATTGATTTCTGCTCTTTCATTATTTGTCTCCTGCTCAGAATTTAATTGGATGTTCTTTTTCTAGTTTTCGAAGGTGGAAGCTGATTGATTTTAGATCTTGTTTTTTTTTTAACGTATGCATTTAAAATCTATAAATTTCCCTATAAACATTACTGTCATTGCAGCTCACAAATTTTTTAACAAGCTTTCATTTTCATTTACTTCAAAAATTCGAAGAAATCTTCAGATTTCTTCCTTGAGCAATGTATTATGTATAAGTGTATTTTTTAATATCCTAATATATTTTCTCGTCATCTATTATTGATTTCTACTTTACTGTGGTTGAGAACATACTTGTTTGATTCCTATTCTTTTAAATTTGTTAAGGTGTGTTTTATGGACCACAACATGGTATTGTCTTGGTGAATGTTGTGTATTCTGTTGTTGTTGGAGGAAATAGTCTATAAACGTCAGTTATATACAGTTGACTGAGGATGCCGATTTCAATTTTGTCCTTACTGATTTTCTGGCTACCAAATTGGTCCATTTCTGATAAAGGGGTGTTAACGTCTCCAACTATAATAGTGGGTTAATTACTTCTCCTGGAAGTGTATCAGTTTTTGTTTTGGCATTCTGATGCTTTGTTAGCAAAAATACATTTCAGGATTGTTATATCTTCTTGGAGAATTGATCCCTTTATTTCATAATAGTCATCTCTGGTAACTTTCCTTGATGTAAAGCCGACTCTGTCTGAAATTAATATCACCACTTCCATTATCCAAAATGAGTGTTGGCCGGGTGCGGTGGCTCATGCCTGTAATCTCAGCACTTTAGGAGGCCAAGGTGGGATGATCACCTGAGGTCAGGAGTTCAACACCGGCCTGGCCAACATGGTGAAATCCCACCTGTACAAAAATACAAAAAAAAAAAAAAAAAAAAAAAAAAAACCAATTACCCAGGCATGATGACAAATGCCTGTAATCCCAGCTACTCAGGAGGCTGAGGGAGAATCACTTGAACCTAGGAGGCAGAGGTTGCAGTGAGATGAGATCAGGCCATTGCACACAAAAAAATTAGCGTTAACATTTGTATCTTTTTCCATCCCTTTACTGTTGATCTATATGTATGTCTTTATATCTAAAGTGGATTTCTTATAGACAATATATAGTTCGGTGCATTTCGACTGACAATGAAAGTAATGATATACACTTGAATTAACATCTACCATATTTGTTACTATTTTCTATTTGTTGCCCTTGTTTTTTGTTTTTGTCTTTCACTCTTTTTTTTTTCCCCTTGTGGTCTTAATTGGGCATTTTCTATGATTTATTTTCTTTCCTTTTTAAGCATATCAGTTACTTTTTTTTTTTTTTTTTTAAAGTGGCTGCCTTGGAATTTGCAATATACATTTACAAGTAACCCAAGTCCACTTTCAAACGACACTACACTGGTTTCTTGATAATGCAAGCACACTATAATAACAAAATAATCCTAATTCCTAATTGCTCTCTCCCATCCCTCCATCCCTTGGGCATCACTGCTCTCCTTCATTTCACTTATATTTAAGTGTGTGTATATGACATATACATAAGCATGTAATATACTGTCGCTATTATGAATGAACTGTTATGTTAGATCTATTAAGAAAAATGAAAGATTTTCTACTACCTTCACTATTTCTTCTTTGATGCTTTTTGTTTTTCTATTTATTTTTTTAAACAGACAAGGTCTTGCTCTGTTGCCCAGACTGGAGTGGAGTAGCATCATTATAACTCACCGCAGCCTTGAACGGGATCCTGGGTTCAAGAAGTGACCCGTCTCAGCCTCTCAAAAGTAGCTGGCACTATAGGTGTCGGCCACTACGTTTGGCTTTTTTTTAATGAGACAGAGTCTCACTACGATGCCCAGGCTGGTCTAAACTAAGCGGCCTCCAGCTGTTCTCCCATCTTTGCCTCCCAGAGTGTTAGGATGACAGGTGTGAGCCCCTGTAAACAGACTGTGCTCTTCCTTTCTTTAGGTACAGCTGAGTTACTGACCTCTACTACTTTTCTCTAAAGAACTTTGAACATTTTTTGAAGGCAGGTCTACCGGCAACAAATTTTGCAATTTTTGCCGGAGAAGGTCTTTACTTTTTCTTCACTTTTGAAAGATAATTTCACAGAGTATAGACTTCTAGGTTAATGGAATTTTTTTCCTCTCAATAGTTTAAATACTTCACTCCACTTCTTGCTTTCATGGTTTTTGAGGGGAAGTTGAATATAATTCTTATCTTTGATCCTCCATAGGGAAGGAGATTACTCTAGTTTCTTTGCTTTTTAATCTTTGATTCACCATAGTTTGAATATTTTATGCCCAAGTAGAGTTTATTTTTGTTTTGTTTTTGTGGTCCTCGTTTGTACATTTATCCTTCTTGGTGTTTCTTGAGCTTCCTGGATCTATGGTTTGGTGTCTGGCATTAATCTGAGGAAATTCAGCTATTACTGTAACAAATATTTCTTCTGTTCCTCTTTCTTCCCCCTTGTATTACCGTTATGCATATTTTCTGCCTCTGTGGAAGTCCCATAGTGCTTGGATACTCTGTTCTTTTTTGCTTTTCAGTTCTAGAGGTTGGAATTGGGTATTTCCCTTTCCCCCAGGTCAGAAGGCTCTGATAAAATCCCACCAGGTGAGTCTCTAGTTAACTAGCTTCTCTGGAAGGTAGACCTACTGAAGAGTGCATCTGCATATTGAAAAACGATTCCTATTCTCTTTCCCCTGTAGTACGTATGAAGGGATTTTTCTGTGATGTTTACTTCGCAAACCTGGTTGAGCTTCTGATGATACAACTCACAAAAGCATGAGACCCATATGCACAGGACTCCTGGAGGTTTTAACTCTCAGACGTGGTCGCACCTCACTGTAGCAATTTGTCAATTCCAGTTCAGGTTTTCCAATCCCAGTGTGGGTTCCTTGGAGCATTGTGCTCCAGTGTATGGTGATTCATCTGCTTTACCTGTCCAGCCAATCTACGGACAGTGGCTTGCCTGTGACCTCAGGTCTCGTGTAGGTTTAAGAAGAACTGCTGATTTTTCAGTTTGCTCAGCTTTTTACCTGTGAGGAGGGAGTGACAATTGTCAAGATTATCAAGTACGGAACCTGAAATTCCCCAACTCCATTATAGTAAAAAGTGTCTTCCTTTCCTCTGGCTCAAGAATTAAAATATTTTCATTCTTTGACACGTTGTAATTTGATTCCCTAAATCTTTATAATTGTAGATTTAAAAACTCGGTCTTCTGTTGTATCAGACATCTAGATGGGCACTTTCCAACAGAATTATGAGAGTCCTGTTATAGAACTTGAAACCTTCCTTGTAGCCTCATATAAACAGGTACAATTAATTTTACTAGTATATTTTTAACTTGAAATGCTCATACTATACTTTCAATAAGAAATACAAATAGGCCAGGTGAGGTGGCTCACATCTGTAATCCCAGCACTTTGGGAGGCCGAGGCGGGTGGATCACGAGATCAGGAGATCGAGACCATCCTGGCTAACACGGTGAAACCCCGTCTCTACTAAAAATACAAAAAATTAGCCAGGCGTGGCAGAGGGCAGCTACTTGGGAGGCTGAGGCAGGAGGACGGCATGAACCTGGGAGGCGGAGATTGCAGTGAGCCGAGATCGCGCCACTGCACTCTAGCCTGGGCAACAGAACGAGACTCCGCTCAAAAAAAAAAAAATACAAATACAAATACAATATTTTCTGTTTTTTATATTAACTGGCATGTCTTTCACGCAGCAAGTCCACTTCAGACCGGGCGCACTTCATGTGCTCAGCCGCCTCATGTGGTGAGTGACAGAGACCACCCTGCATGTGTGTGCACTTTTTACTGCCTTTTTCTTGACCACAGATTCTACCTCCTGTTTGTCTGTGTATGCAGTGATTATTTGCTGAGTATTACACATTGTAGGTAACACGTTGAGCACACTCAGGATCCCTAATCTTCCTCTGAAGCTTTCCAGCTCTTGTTTTAGCAAGTAGCACAGTAGCACAGGCACTGCTGGGTCATCGTGACATGGGCAGGCTTGCATTGATTCGCTGCTGGTGTGGATCTGTGGAGAGCTCCCATCCTGCACCCACTCCAATCTCCCCCTCCTGGACGTGGTAGGATGGCCATGCTCCGCCCACACCTGAGATCTCTCTGATCTCCCCTTCCTGGAGGTGGTAGGGTGGCCATGCTCCGAACACACCTGAGCTCTCTCCGATCTCCCCCTCCCGGACGTGGTACAGTGATATGGTCTGCCCACACCTGAGCTCTCTCCCATCTCCGCCTCCTGGAGGTGGTAGAGTGGCCATGCTCCGCTCACACCAGAGCTCTCTTCGAGCTCTGCCTTCTGGACGTGGTAGGATGGCCGTGCTCTGCCCACACCTGAGCTCTCGGTGCCTCGATCTGCAGGTGTACTCCAGAGGACAAGTGTACTGTGGGTGCGTCTCATTCATTCTCCTGCCCTTGCCCTCAGGTTCTGGCTGGCACAGCTGTGGTCACAGACTAAAAACAGCCACCTCATTCGTTTTGTGCAGCTTTACAGTTGTTTATGGCAGATGTGTGATTTCAGTCCCTGTTCCCTCATCATGGCTAGAACAAGTTTTGGCAAATTGTTCTTATATCTTTATATTTGAAAACTAAAGGAAAATTTCAGCCATAGAATATTAGTGTTGCCACAATCCTAATGAGTGTTGCTCCAGAAACTATGATCGAGGTCAGCAGCCAGTCATTTCATAGAAGATAAACTTCAAGAACATTCTCTGAAGGGCAATGAAACTGAGTAAGATCTAACCAGTTACCAGCAACCAAGAAAACTAGGTAAGAAAATGCAGCTAAGATTTGGACCCAGTAACTACGGTAATAAACATGCAAACTATGGCTAAGCACACAATAGGCTGGGAGTAAAAAAATTTTATGATATTGACATTTATGATTTTACAAAACTGCCCCATGTGATATCAAGAGGACTCCTGATGAAAATGTACAAAGGATGCTTTATGGTTTATATAAAAATGCTAGTCAAATAAATCCAAATATTTCACAAAAGTAACATTTCAAATAGTATTCTTTTATATTTTGCAGACATCTGTAAAATGAAGTTATTCATCATGCATGACCCAGTAACATTTCTCAGTGGTTGGATTCAATACGAGAAATAAGCAAATAACCGCAATGCTTCTTCCACTTCAAAGTCATTTCTCTTATAAAAAGTGGTCAAGAAAAATGCCTGTTGCCTTACATACTGGTTAGTGCCAAAAATTTGGTTTAAAATATTTCAAGTGGGTTATCCTTTTACGTCCATGTTGTTAGTTACACAAAGAACACATACAAATGCAATTTTTTTACCATAAGTTTTTACAAATTATAACCATAAACCAAAGAAACAGGATTAAGCATATTATTTTTTGAGATAGGGTCTAGCTCTGTTGCCCAGGCTGGAATGCAGTAGCATGATCATGGCTCACTGCAGCCTCAACCTCCCCCGGCCCAGGTGATCCTCCCACCCCAGCCTCCCGAGCAGCTGGGACCACAGGCACACACCACCACGCCCAGCAGATTTCTGTATTTTTTGTAGGGATGGGCTTTGGAATGTTGCCCAGGCTAGTCTCAAATGCCAGGACTCAAGCAATCTGCCTGCCTTGGTTTCCCAAACTGCTGAGGTTAGAGACATGAGCCACCATGCCTGGCCTAATCATTTTTAAAGAGTCTCTATGTATTATCGTTATTTTTTTTCTAATTGAGATTGGGGTCTTGTTCTGTTGCCCCGGCTGGAGTGCAGTGGTGCCATCTCAGCTGACAGCAACCTCTGCCTCCCGAGCTCAAGTGATTCTCCCACCTCAGCCTCCCAAGTAGCTGGGACTACAGGTGCACACCACCAGGCTCAGCTGATTTTTTTGTACTTTTGGTGAAGACAAGATGTACAAAAGGCATTTCTGTACATTTTGCCATGTTGTCCAGGCTGGCCTTGAACCCTTGGGCTCAAGCTATACACCTGCCCTGGCTTCCCAAATTACTGGAGTTATAGGCATGAGCTATCGTGCCCAGCCCTTAATTATGTGCTGTGGCTTAATATTAAAATAAGGAAATGGAGGAGCCCAAGGGAGCACATTGGCAGAAAGGGCTCCCTTGCCAACAACCTTGCTAGCACGGCATTCACTCCCTTGCCTGCTGGCACTGCGTTCTTTAGAAGAAGAACACGTTATGTGTCAATGAAAAACAAGAACAACATAGGAACACCCTGTCTCTACAAAAACTTAAAACTTAGCTGGGTGTGGTGGTGGCAAGCACCTGTGGTCCCAGCTGCTTGAGGCTGAAATGGGAGGGCCGCTTGAGCCTAGGTGGTCACAACTGCAGTGAGCCAAGAGCTGCCATCATGATGCTGAATTCCAACCTTGGTAACAGAGCAAGACCTTGTCTCAAAACAAAAAGCAACGAAAACCCAAAATGATGCACTGTAAGTTCTGTCCTATAAATTCCACTGCCTTCATTTGTAAAGGTACGTAAAGGTGAAACTCAGGAGATGCTTGGAGTAATGTGGACATACGCTTGACCTCAGCTCTAATCTGAAGCACGTCCTTCTGTCTCACTGCTTGCCAAGACTAAGCTAAACTTCAAAAGTAAAAATATTCCCCAAAATGTACATTTTCAACTATTCATATTGTACCTTAAGTTTCTCTTGTATTGGAGGAAAAACACGGTGTCATTTAAAGTAATACGTAACTTCAACGTGGGATGTAAGGTGATTCAGGTCCTTTGAGAAGACAAGCTTGCAACAACGGCATGAATAATGCTGGAATCAAAATCACAGAAACTAAACACCAAATAGCGTAGGTTCAATCCGTGTCTCTAACAAGTATCTGGATAACTAAACTTTCTGCTTTACTTGGGTGTGAACATCATGAAATGTAGTTTACAATTATTTGGGCAGAGAAAAGAGAATTTGGGTAGTTATGTAAAATTCAAGATTAAATAAAAGCAGTATTATATAGCAGAAATAAAACTTGGCTATTACCTTCGGTAATTTAGATCAGGGGTTGGCAGGTTTGTGCACCAAATCTGGTCCGTTTTTCTTGTAAATAAAGTTTTATTGGTACACAGCCATACACACTTGCTATCGCCCATGGCAGAGGGCAGAGATGAGTGGTTGTGAGAGACCTTATGGCCTGCAGGAACTAAAACACTAGTAGCTGGCACCTTGCAGGCAAAGCTTATGACCTGATTCAAGTAACTGCCTAAACTGTCCAATTCGCTTGTTCTAAAACAATCCAACAATATAGCACACTTGTCTGAAGATTTGAGAACACGCATGCACCAGCCTAATCAGAAGAAAAGTCTAATTCTACCCAGAGGGTTACGAACTCTTCCCTTTTCCCTACAAAGAATTAAATGAATAAAACTGTGTGAGATTTTACTGGTATGTATCATATGTATGAGTCTTGATGAAAAGTTAAAAATGTGTATTTATATAGATACATAATGTTACTTTTCCTTCCACGTTTAACTCATACACTGTTTTCGGACTTCTGGTTCACAAAATCTGCATTTCTGCACCATGATTTTGATGGCAAAAACCCGAATACTGGGCTAGTGGTCAATTCTGAGGCACCCAGCATGTTCAGGAGGCAGCGTCGGGGAGCGTGTCCCTTACCTGGAGGGGTGTAGGCGTCCACGGAGGTCTGCACGACCAGGGACCTGCGTTTGGAAGGCATAGGCACCGGCCATCTTCTGCTCTTTGGGTTTGGCCAGAGCCGCCTGGACAACTTCCGTGTGGACGTCTGAAACGGAGACAGCTCACTCAGTGCTCAGCTGAGGTCCCAGAGGCCAAGCTGCACCCTACTCTCTGTCCCCGCAGTACGGTTCATCCACCTTCTGAAACTCACCAACAGATGGGTGGGTGAGGAAAGAAAATCAGTGGTTACAATTCCAGTAAAGACATTAAAATTTATTTACAGACTTTTATTTATTCATTTTATGACTGTAGAATCCATATCCAAAAGCAAACACTGGCTCTAAACTGCGCTGAGATTTTTCTTTTTAGGGTGAATGGACCTTGATCTTTGGAGATTCTTTTAGGTCACACGTTTGAGCCTCCAAATCCTTTCACTGTACCGCTGAGAGGCGTGTGCACGCCTCGCACCCCAACTCACACAGCCACGGTCGCAGCTCAGCTCAACACCGGCCATGGGCCAGGACTGTGTTGGCTATGGATATGGTTTGGCTGTGTCCCCACCCAAATCTCAACTTGAATTCTACATCCCAGAATCCCTATGTGTTGTGGGAGGGACTTAGGGAGAGGTAACTGAATCATTGGGGCCCGTCTTTCCTGTGCTCTTCTCGTGATAGTGAATAAGTCTCATGAGATCTCATGGTTTATCAGGGGTTTCCGCTTTTGCTTCTACCTCATTTTCTCTTGCTGCTGACATGTAAGAAGTGCCTTTCGCCTCCTACCATGATTCTGAGGCCTCCCCAGCCATGCAGAACTGCAAGGCCAACTAAATCTTTTTCTTCCCAGTTTCGGGTATGTCTTTATCAGCAGCATGGAATTGGACTAAAACAACCATTAACACATTTTGTGGCTATTAACCCATTACATTAATTCCACACATTCACTGAATGCCTTCTCTGTTAGTCCCTATGGGCTGGGGTCGCAGCGGTGATAAGGCAGACAGTCTCATGGCATCTCACGCTGGCCACTTCTTAATGGAGGAGACAGGTGATAGATGGGGTAGGGAATTAAAGCAGAGACAGATGCAGTGGCAACTCCAAACTGTGAAGCTAGGGAAGAACCTTCTTAACACAAAATCAGAACAACAGGAATGAACCATACTGGCTGTCAAGGCGAGAATCTTTGAGACACAGGGAAAAGCCCGCTCAAAGGCCCTAAACTGTCAGTGAGAACGGTGTTAGCAGAATAAAAACACCATCACCACCAAAAATGGACAGCGTGAGTGAAGACGGGTTGGGGCAGTTTTCTCTGAAGCTGTGAGAATGATCCCACTGAAAGGGAATCGGACGTGGCTTTCTGGCTTAAACCCCCCAAGCTGCCACCTGAGACAGGACCCAGACCCGCAACATCACACCCACAGGCAGCTCATCGCACTGCTTGGTCTTGGTCAGCCTTTGTCAACACTACTCTCCCTAACTAGATAAAGAGCCTGGTCATCTGGCCACTATTTCTAATTCCCAGGTCATAAACCACTGTGTGACTGACTTGGCTCATGGCCAAAAACTGAAGGGATCAATGAAGTGACAGTCCACTCACTTGCACAAATCGCTTTTTGTTTTGCATATTCTCCGTTTTAAACTTTTTGAATGTAATTTCAAAGACACAGAAAATCTGCAAGACCAGTGTAGTGAATTCCCACATAACTTACCAGGCTCAACTTAGGCCCAACTGTTCCTATCTTACATCACACTGCTTTCCTCCCTCCCCCATGAATTTTCTAAGTCAAATGAAAATAAATTTCAGATACCATGTCCCTCCATACCTAAATGTTACGATGTATTTCCTAAACACAAGGATATGCTCTCACATTCATTTTCCTCAAGATCGGGAAATTTAAATGTCATATACAAAGTTCACTTTCAAATGCTGTCAACTCTCTCCATAATTTTCTTACTTTGTCTTCCTCTTTTACGATCCAATCCAGGATCATGAATTGATTTGTCATGTGATTTTTACCAGTCCAGCATCCAAGTTTCTCAGGTTTTGTGTTTCTTGAAATTGGAAACGTGAAAGAATACAGGTCAGTTATTTTACAGCTTGTCCTTTATTTTGGTATCTTCCAGACTAGACTCAAGGGTATGCATTTTAGCAGGGACACCGCAAGTCTGTCCTGTGTGACAATGTTAACATCAGCAACTCAGTGAAGGTGGTGCTTAAGTTCCTTCAAAGCAAAGACGCTACTTCTCATGTTGAAATTAAGATTTGGGAGGAGGCACCATGACATTATGTGCATATTCTGTTTTCCATGAATTCTTCACTACTAGTTTTATCATCCACTGATTTCCTGTCATTCCTTCTAAATCATTAGATCTTCCATATTCACTGAAAAATAATTATTTCATCTTTCAGCATTCATTTATATATGTTCATATGTACTCATGGAGTCTGGCTTGGTAGGTTATGATTCACAGTTACAATGGTTTGTTTTGTTGCTCAACTGGTTCCAGATCTGATACCTGCTTCCCCAGCCCTTGGACCAGGGCTCCTTCTAGTGAAGAACGGTGTTTGGAAGCTAAGACCGGGCACCCGGTGCCGCTGGGCATTGCCGGCAAGCAGAACACACAACACGCATGTACACGCATGTGCACCCACACCCATCCACAGGCACTTCTGTCCCTGTCTACATCTGTCAGGAGCCTCCAGCTTATACTGGTATAAGGTCCCACACAGACATTCGGCATTTGTGGGGATCTGGCACCGTGACTCACTTCTACAGATTTAACATGTTTATGTATAAATTACAATGGCTCAACTATAGGAAAACTGATAGCAGTAATGGATGAATTCCCTCATTTCTCACTTGGGCCACACTTCCTGTTTCTGCAAGAACATATCGCTTGGCTAGAAGACACGATGTTGACATTGAAAGGAAAAAGGACCTTGTATAAAAATAATGCAAAGAATTCTTCTCAAAGGCCACTGGGACACACACTTTGTTGCTGATCAGCTGTCCACCGGCGCAGCAGCGAGAGAGAGCTCCACGCGTGAGCAGTCACGGCTCCCGTGACCCACACAAAGACCCCCAGGGTGACGACAGGCCAACCAGCATCCTTCGAACGGACACTTCCTTCCCGAAATAGCTTCCTGAGCGACAACAAACAGTGATAATTGCAGGCATTTCTATGACTGGGAAGCAAGAAACCCTCCCAGTCCTGTTCCTTCTGCACCACATCCAGAACAGGCGTACACCCGGTGTAGAAAGCTCCCAAGGCCTGAACAGATCATTCGATTCTAATTCAGACTGACCTAATCTCTGCAGTGCAGTCCTACAAACAGACTTTCCAAAAGTTACCAAATCACTACCTCAAACCTCATGCTTTCTCTGCTTCGAAAGAGGACATGTGGCTCGGTTTATACGGCCACCAGCACACACACAGGGTATTATCTTATTGCCCTTCAGTGCCAAGAAGAATCCTGTGGTCTCTCACAGTAAAAACAAAACCACATCCACCACAACCCAGCTTTTCAAGTTGCAGGGAGTTTTACAGCCTCTTTCTATGTCGTCTTCCTTTTTGCCCCAAACTGGATATTCTTTTTAATTTCTCCTTATTTCCTGAATATAATTTGATCAATACAATTAAAGTGCTTGTGTTAGAAGTAACTTTACTTAAAAAGAATTGAAAGAACTACATCAAAATATTAGGAGTAGCCATTTCAGGGTGACAAGAGAACAATATATTGTTTTTATTCATTCTTTTCAACATTTGCAAAGTTTTTTGCCTTGAATGTAGTCACTTTTGCAAGCAGAGATTACAGTGCTTGATGGAATGAGGCCATGAAGCACACACACCACCGAGTTTCTAACACAGAGCGATCTATGGGGAAGGATGGAGACACAGGAAAGGTTCATTTTAAAGCAATGCAGGTGGTTTTTTTCATAAAGGCAAAAGACATTTTTAAAAGTCTTTGCACCATACACAAGTCTGCTAAATTCAGTCAAAAAACAGAGAAAACAGTAACAGAAGAACACTTTAGCCCACAAGGAGACCAGCACACCCAGCTCGAAGCCACTCCAGATGAGGACGGAGAGTGGTTTCCTCACAGCTGACCCATAGGATCAGGTAATACGAGCAGGAGGGAAACGTGGGGACCACAAAGACGTCAGACTGTGGACTGTACAGCAAAAGACAGCAACACAAACTAGCGGAGTAATTAAAAACTATTGTGAAAAGATGTCCACATTCTATTTTAACCTGAAATCGGTGGCACGGTGACACTTCAAAACATCTATAAACAGCACCCCTGAAGATTCTGTCAGACTCTACACTGAACAAGGTTAAGACGAGGAACAATAACAGGATAGCCTCCCCACATTGTGTGGTGGAGTCTTCTCAGCACAGACCCTTATAGAGCATGCTAACCCCATCATCAAAACACAGCGAACACGTGGAGAAAGGACAACCTGTCCAGGCGTGAAGATCAGCTTCTGAAGCATGCAGTGTAATTATGGCTGAAAGCATTTCCTGCGACACTGAGTGAAACGTTTGAGTCAGAATCTACCTCCATGTGCTAAGTTGTTGCTGTGTTTAATAATTCCCATCCAACTCAAAATATCCAAGGCAGAAAGCAGCATCCAACCATGAACACCTAAAATAGCAATTAAGTGGACAGCACTTTGTGGACAGACTTTTCCCAACGTGACACCTAGAGGGGACAAGGAGGCAACGCATGCCACGATGGCCCCCCGGTTCCACTCGCTGCTCCTCCTGCATCCTCAGCACAGCCAGATGCTTTGCTAGTGCCCTGCTGCAGAGGAAACACCCCCATGCAGCTACTGGGGAGGCTTCTCTTATGTCATCCAGCTTAAAAGGCGGCATGTCCACTGGCCAGTGGCCCAAATCCCACACGTGAGGGGAGAGATCTGAACACCGGACACAGGGAGCAGGATGGACCCATCTCCCAGGAGAGCCAATGCCAGCGGGTCACAGGGAGTCCTGGCCAGTCTGAGGCCTGGGTGCGAGGAAGGGGGCAGTGTTGGATGAACACACAGTGCTGGAAAGGGCATGAGCTGAGAACAAAGACGTTTACAAAGCTCTGCATAAAATCCAGATCATTCTGAGAAGCGCTCAGAAGATGAAGAACTTTTAGGAAAATATAACATGGGTAAACAGGTTGCTACAAAACAAATATTCCCTTGAAAACACAACATCCTTTTCACAAAATGAGCCGATAGATGAAATCCAGCACCCGTGCAGCATCAGAAATCCATGAAAACATCTGACCAAGTGCCCTCCAAAGCCTTAATTACAAATGCCCTAAATACAGTTTTACCCAGCCACGTCTACGAGACATTAGATGAGAGGTCATGGACTGGAAACCATGAGAAACGGAAACATCCTGGGTAAAGGTACCAAGCAGGATTGCAGAGGAGTCAACAGACGTGTGCGCGGACGGCACGAGAGTGACAAGATTCGCTGGTCATGCTGGACACACAGAGTGTCACGGACTCCAACAAATGCCTGAAATGCAAATCCTTAAAAAGATAGGAGAAAATCATCTGGAAGCTCAGCAGTTAAGACAGAGAGCAGTGACTTTCTAGTATTTCTAAGTATCCTTGAGGATAAGCATCAAAAATGGTCAAGGATGTTTCTACCTACGGAGAGGCTGAGAAGTAAAGGCTTGCAATTTCATGTAAAGAGAAAATGATTTTAGCCCTGGTGCGGTGGCTCAAGCCTGTAATCCCAGCACTTTGGGAGGATGAGGGAGGTGGATCACAAGGTCAGGAGATCGAGACCAACCTGGCTAACATAGTGAAACCCGGTCTCTACTAAAAATGCAAAAAATTAGTCAGGCGTGGTGGTGGGTGCCTGTAGTCTCAGCTAGTTGGGAGGCTGAGGCAGGAGAATGGCATGAACCCAGGAGGCAGAGCTTGCAGTGAGCCGAGATCAGGCCACTGCACTCCAGCCTAGGCGACAGAGCCAGACTCCACCTCAAAAAAAAAAAAAAAAAAAAAAAAATCATGATTTTAGCTTGGGATCCTAAAGCCGGATTAATGTGTTATCACAACAGAGACAAAAAGCAGGTGCATAAATACTGAGTGAGAAGGGGATGAGGGAATGAAATGGGTACTGCTGGACTCGGGGCTGTTGGGGCAGACACAGCACAGGGGCTCCATGGAGACCAGTGGCCTGCAGCCCTCTCAGGCAGGGAGGGCTCTTGCTGGAGAAGCTCCTACAAAGCTGTCGGGGCTGGGGGTGAGCTGCTGCTGCCATGCAACACAGGGGCCAGAAACTCCAGCAGGAGCAGGACCTGCTAGACCCCGTGTGCACGGCCCTGGGACTAAGAAGTGAAACCACTGTCCCGATATGCCTCTGCCAAACTTCACCAACACAACTGAACAGAATTTGCAGGGGTCAGATCCATGGTTTCTGAAGAAGGTAATAAAGGGTGAATGTGGAGCTGAGAGGCAATAAGTTGATAGAGGTGCATTTGGTGACCCCAAAAGAGGCAGATCTTTCTCATCTTTTCTCTCTGCTGAGGCTGTTTATGGTTCATTCCCTTTAGGCCTTTAAGAACCCAAAAGCATCCATCTATTAAGAGAAGGGATTATTCAGGATCAGCTTCATGCAGCATTGAATAGATCACTATTGTGAGTAAATAATTTGTTGGTACTTCTTACATTTATAGCATTAGGTAAATTGGTTAACTAAAATACATTTATTTAACGACATTTCTTAAAGTACTAAAAATGGCAATAAACTACGTAGTATGTCACATGATGTTGGAGAAATAAAAAATACCTTCTCTGGCAAGAGTTTATTAAAAGTTCAACATCACAGTACACACATTACGTAGCCATTCCGTATGTCTCCATCTTCTGCAAGCACCCCTTCCTAAAATAATGAAAATGAAACATTCGTTTTTCTTTCCGTTTAATTCAGCAAGCTGCGATTCCGTCTCGCTGACAGGAGGCTTCGAGGGACTGGCAACACCCCACGTTCCTGCGTTCCAGGGAAACAGAAGAATAACTGGATTAAGAGTCCAGGCTTTGGCATCAGAATCCCAGCTCTGCCACTTACTCACACTGAGTAAGTTCTCAAATTGCTCGAAGCCTCCCTTGCATCATCCGTAAAATGGGAGCAATACTGGAGAGCTGCTGTGAGAGTCACATAAGATGAAATATACAAAGCAAACTACTAGGTCCTGGGCACACGGCCACACGCAGTGATGGCTGCTTTTATAAATACCTTGAAGCAACGGATTTGTTGCCAATTTCCAAACCTAAAAAGCCCGAAAGGATTAGACTGTTGACACATCCCACCTCATCCTCCGGCGCGGATGACGTGGATTCCTTCCCACCTTGCTCCGGTGCGGACGACACGGATTCCTAGAGCGGCAGGACCATGGAGCACACATGTCCTGCAGCCGCCTGGGATTTAAACACACCCATTTCACACAAAACTGCTGTCATAACTTGCTAAAATCTCTTTGGGCAAGCATAATTTCTCCAGTATGTCCTGGGAGCTAGAAATCCCTCCTTCACACAAAAAGGAAAGAAGTCCCACCCTGTAAAAAGACAGCTCTGAGAAGACTATGTCATATTAAACACAGCTACTTCCCTTTCCCATGACATTCTCAATGTTGCAGATCTCAGGCCCCAGCAGTAAGTTGGTTTTACTGGATGCTGTATTTACATTTTTTGGTGTTGTGGGGAGGGAGAAGGGGCAAGGTAGGGACAATGAAACCCAGCTTCTGTTATTCCCAGCTAGACATTGAGACTGACATGTAGAAGAGGACCTGGTATGGCCTGGCGCCTACTGTGGGCTCTTCTCAGATGGCCGCAGTGGGCCTCATGGCTTGAGAGCAAGCCTCTCGCTCTCCACCCCCTACTCCCTGACAGACAGAGGGAGAGATCCCCTTGGAGATTTTTCTTCGGATTGGGAGGGAACATGAGCATGAGGACAGGGGGACAGGGGAAAGGATGGAGGACGATCATCCACCTACAAAGTCGGGGTCTTACTGCAAACTTTATAGACAACCATGTCATTTAAGCATTCCACAAGCACTATCATCCTCGTTTCACAGATGACAGTCTCAGCAAGTCCCAGACGCCTGCCAAAGGGCCAGACTGGTGGCAACAAAGTCATAATGCATAACCACCTGGCCCAGTGGCGCCAGCCCACCCCTGACTGCAGGAGACGCTTCAGATGCCCCAGCAGAGAGAATGTCACAGCCCTGCTGAAGGGGGAGGATGACAACTAGAAGAAACAAACGTCCACATCACTTCCAGGATCTGAACAGTCACACTGGACCACCCCCAGGTGAGAAGTGGACGGTCAATCTCGGATGCCAGGCCACAGGGAGTGGTTACAACCACGTACCATGAGCCACATGCCCTTCGGCATCAGAAAGTGCTTTTGAGGAAACAAAACTGCTAAGGCATTGAAGATGGAATCGCTTTGACAGCAGAAAGAAGTGGGCTAATCTCAGTCAACACAAAAGCTCATGCAGTCCAGAGTCCTAAACCCCAGGAGGAGCCCATCTCTGTAATCAGAGCTTCACGGTCACTGCGTGTTCATGCCAGAGCCAGAGGCGTGCAGTGAATGGGGGCCAAGAGAGCTTCGACTTTCCACAACACATCAAGCATTGTCTTCCTGTTTTAGAAGCACACACTCCCTCACCCAGAGTCTGACTTTAAGTCTTTGCAGAATTATTTAAGCAGCTGCGTAGTAGCTATGGCTTTCTGCTCAGTTGCCTTTTTAAGTCAAAACTCCCAAGAGCCAAAGCAATCCAAGAGGCTCCTCAGCCAGTCTGTCTGCAGCGTGAGAAAGCAAAACTCAGAGGTGGCAGTGAGCGGTCAGGCCACCTGTGCCCACGCCAGGAAACCCAAGGGATATAGGAATGTAAATTCTGCAGTGTTGGCAGATGTGGAGCAAAAGAAACCCTTGCACGCCGTTGGTGGGAGTGCAAAGCAGCACAGCTGTGAAATAGTATGGAGCATCTTCCAAAACTAGAAACAGGACTCTGTGATCCAGCAATCCCACGTCTGGGTAAATATCCAAACGAATATTGAACCATTAATGGAGAGAGGCCTGTATGCTCACGTCCACCACAGCGCTATTGACAGTCACTTAGATGTGAAATTGACCTACACACCTGTCAGTGGATGAACAGATAGAGACATTGTGGTGTATGGACACAAGGCGTACAATTCACCTTAAAGAATGAAATTCTGTCATTTGCAAAAACATGGATCAACCTGGAAGATATTTTGCTAAGTGAAATAAACAATACTGCATGATCCACTTATATGTGCCAAACTTTTTCTTTAAAAAGTAACATTTGTAGAAAGAGTGGAATAGGGATTAGCAGGGACTGGGATTGGGGAAATGGGGAAATGCTGGTCAATTCTGGAGACCGAATGTACAGCGTGGTAACTACAATTAGTAACAACGTATCATCTGCCTGAAATTCAGTTAACAATGTATCATCTGCCTGAAACTGGGTAAGAGAATGGATCTTCCGTATTCTCACCACACACACAAATTAACTACAAGGTGAGGGAATGTGTTATCAATAGCTTGAACTCGGAGATGAAAAAAAACCCTGAAACCCTTTCCTTCCTCCTAAAAGCTATTTGTAGATTTTGAACATTGATCTGTGTGGAAAAAATTCTGTTTTTCTTCCAGTGAGTCTCTTACAGAAAAATAAATAAATAAAGCATGTTAAAGTACAGTCACCCTCAGTGTCTGTGGGAGCGGGTTCCAAGGGTCAGAATCCCAAAGTCTGCGATGCTCAAGTCCGTGATAGAAAATGGCGCATCGTTTGCGTAGAACCCACGTGTGCTCTCCCGTGTACTTACAATCTCTACATTACTCGTAATAACGCAAACAACGTGAGTGCTGTGTTGTACTATCTTGTTTAGAAAATAATGAAAATGGCAAACTCTACGTATGTTCAGAACAGGTTAGGCCATTCTTTTCCTTCTGAATATTTTCACTTTCAGTTTGGCTGAATCCAGAGCTATAGAATCCATGAACATGGAAGGCCAACTCTGCGTCTCGGAAATTTTTAACATTCAGCAGGCGGGGGAACGAATACAGGCTCTCCCCTCCCACATCCCTCAGTACTTCCTGGTCATTCTGCTGTGTCAGCTGCTTCTCTTTTGACCAACTTCACAATCTTCATCAGCAACGGGGCAGCTCTGGACACGGAGAAGCAGACATCCTTCACTTGCAAACTGTGTTTGCCCTGGCAATGAGCTCAAGACGGTGTCTTCTTCCAGACACTCACCCGAGGAATCCGAACCATATGTAGTGAGGATCAGTCCTGCCACACACAGCAATCTCTTGGATGCAGAGAAGCTGAACAAGTGGCCAGGGCTCCTCTGACGCACACGAGACCACGTGGAGAAACGTCTGGTAACGTTACGGCACCTGGCTGGTTCCACCATAAAGATGGGACGCAGAGCAAGAATTTCTTGAGGCAACATTCATACGTTTGGAGTTGAAACGCAAGCGCCAAAAACATTAGCTATTTTGGAATAGGTTGGGACAGGGAAAACATCTGTCATGAGATTGAAAACAAATTTTTCTTGAGACAAGCCTGCCTCTGTCACCTGTGCTGGAGTGCAGTGGTGTGATCACGGCTCACCGCAGCCTTGACCTCCCCGGGGCCAAGTGATCCTCCCACCTCAGCCTTCTAGGTAGCTGGGAACACAGGCAGGCACTACTGCACCCGGCTGACTATGTAGTTTTTGCAGACATGGGGTCTTGCTGTGTTTCCCAGGCTGGCCTCAACCTCCTGGGCCCAAGTGATCCTCCCTCCCGGGCTGCCCAAAGTGCTGGGATTACAGGCATGAGCCACCAAATCCAGCCTCTGTCATGAGTGTTATAAACACAGTACTTGAATTTTTTCCAACCTCTTGCTATCCAGCCAGCTTCCCCGGCTGTGGCGAGGGTGTTGCTACTGCTGTTCTCTCTTCATGAAGGGCGGGGCAGCAGATGACAGGCACACACCGTACCCAGGGAACGACTCGGCTCTAACAGGAGATGCCTCAGCTAAATGAAGTCCTCAGAGCCCCTCGAATCTCCACACCTGAGAGAACCGATCTCACTCACAGTCAGCAGTTCGTGCCACAGAAGCAGTAGAGACGCTTGCCTCTCCTCGGGGATCCCAGCCCAGAGACCCCACACCAGGACGTGTAGAACAGTGGAGAGTCACGCTTTCTTCTTTCTCCCTGCTGCCCGAGGGTCTCTCTCGGAGGGCGCGTCAGAGATGCACCTCTGTCAAGGGATGACTGACTTCCCTTTCATTTGTTTGAAAGGAAGTTTCTGCCCTTTCCTTCTCAGCAAATACAATTTTTCAATGAAGAAGTCAGCTCACCCCAAGACTCTGGGCTCAAGCGTGTCCCGACCTCCATCCCTGAGTACAAAATCTCCTCTCACCTCCAGGGCACCTTGGGAAGAGCCAGGACCCCGCTCACCGCTCCCCAGTAACACTCCCGGCCTGAAAAAAGCATCTGCAGTGTGGGCAAATTAAGGAGGCAACGTGCGTTTGTTGAGTCCTGCCAGCTAATTACAGATAAAACACGCTTTTTGATGGCTGTGAATGTTACTTATCTGCAATGCTGGCATTTCTCACCGATGTCCCTCTGTGCCGCAGAGCACTGCTGACTTCTGAGAACAACTTCTGCTTTCCTTGAGGAATTCTCAACCACCAGTTTTCATGCAAGGCACTGACTCTGAAAACTTCAGCCCTGTTAATATTTTTTACCCTTTTTCAGACTTTGAAAATGGGCTGCTTAATGAGAACAGCACGGCTAAACCCCTCGACGGCCACACGGCTGAGATTCACCACACACGATGCTGATTGACTCCCTGTCAGCATCGCAGGCACGACCCCTCGATGGCCGCATGGCTGAGGTTCACCACATGTGGCGCATGTTGGTATCGCAGGCCTGACAGCAGCATTCACACTGTCACCTCCTCTCTCTGTGGATTGCTGAGCTGCATCAGTGTTTTCACGCTGATATAAAGAACTGCCCAAGACTCTGTAATTTATAAAGGCAGAGGTTTCAGTCACAGTTCCACATGGCTGGGGAGACCTCAGGAAACTTATGATCATGGCAGAAGGTGAAGGTGAAGCAAAGGCACGTCTTACACAGTGGCAGGAGAGAGGGAAGCGTGCAAGGGGGAGGAGTCCTACACTTAACGAAAAACCAGATCTCGTGAGAACTCCTCACAATCACGAGGATGGCAAAGGGGAATCCGCTCCCAGGATTCAATCACCTCCCAAGGGTTTGCCCTTGGCATGTGGGGTTATGGAAATTACAATTCGAGATGAGATTGTGGTGGGGACACAGAGCCAAACCATATCATGGGCTTTACTGACACCTTTTAAAGAAACTCTTAAATGTGCAGTTATCATCTGCCAAATTGCTGACTTTATCATAGAGCGAGCATGGATATACTAAGCCCTTCGAACCTGTTAGTAGTCGAGGTACTGACTAGGACTTATCTCCAGTAACCTGGCCCTGCCACACTGGGACCGGGGAAGTAGCCCCAACCCTAAGCCACCCAGCTCTCACTCAGGTGGATTTCGAGGGCAGACAGGGCCATTGAGAGCAAGCTCAAACTCAGGGAATAAAACTAGAGACCCTTCAAGCAAGCGCAGACTCCTGCTAGCCTTAACAGGAGATGTGGGTTCAGAAAGGCACTCCCTCCATCTGTACATGCCGGGGTCCCCTGCAGGCAACATGCACCTGCTTCCCTGACAACCACCTCCCTGCTCATGAACATCTGCGGCAAAGGTGGGCTCACAGCCAGCCCCTGCCTGTCTCAGGAGCAGGGCCCATGGCTGCTTCTGTGTTCTCATCCTGAGACCTGTGGCCACCAGCCCTTGGCTGCTCCATCAGACATTATACGGTACTACTTCAGCAGGTCCTGTGACCCCACAAATCCAGGATGCATGAAGAGAAAGTGACTGCTGCTTAGCAATTAATCACATAAATACTGTAGCTTTCACTTGGGCCTTGTTTGCTAACACTGTATGTGCCTAGGCTGTACGTGAGAATCTCCAAATGCCGTAGAAATTATCCTGAACTTTGTTTCCCAGTTCATTCATTCATCCCCCAAATATTTAATACCTACTGTGTGCCATGCAACGCAGAGTACATAAAACAGAAATCCTACACAAAACAGAGAAAGCGCACACAGAACACGGACATAACATCGCCAAATGTGTGCTGCATAAAAGATTTACAAAGTTATATTTTAACTTAAAATCTTTTAAAAGCTACAAATAAAGGGATGCTTAATTCAATGACTCCAGTGATTTTCTTAAATCACCACATCTGGGTAAGCAAAGGAAAACAAAACGGGACAGGCCAGGTACCTTCAGGACAGGAATGATTGCGCTGTCTCCTGCCACAGGTTTCAGGCTTCAGAAGATGCTAAGATCTTTCTATCATCCTTAAAGCTATATTTTTTCTCTGACAATCTTGCTTTCTGAAATAATGGCTCAGTCCCGAAAAGACTTGCGGTTAATTTAAGACGTCTGAGGTTTTCTTTTGGAGAGTGGAGGGGACAAACGACCTACCAGAAGATGTATGTAATAAGCTTAAGTTATTCCAGAGAAGTTAGAGCACACGTTACGACTTTCTCTGAGGCCAGTGAGCTGCGGGCATCCCTCCAGGAAACACTGAGGCTTCCTGTGCACTAACTCAGATCGCGTCAAAAATACCGAGTTGCAGGGAGGAAAGCAGAGATGATTCCTAGTGCAACATGTAAATGTGATAAGATTTTGATGGTTTCACTAGCTATTTAAATAACAATGCTGATAGTACAAACTTTGATTTGTGGAAACATCTTTTCTAAAAGATCTTGCCCAACGTTTATTAAGTGGCAATGATTAAGAATATTCTTTATTTAGAAGGCAAATAAAGTAGAATGTATGCAATCCTATACTCACTGATACATTACAAGAAGTAGAACTTGTCAAGATCTCTGCTTTGCAACACCAACTCTTAATAAAAGAAACGCCTGTCTATGTAAGCACGTGCGTATTCAAGGATTTTTATTATAACATGTTTATGAAGAGACATGTGTTGGTACCATACATCCCAATGACCGAGGGAAGATGAGAATATCTTAGAGAGAATGGGGGGAGGGGGACTTCTTTCATTTAAAACGAAAAAAAAAAGGTCAATAATCAAAGTGCAAAACTACTTGAAGAACGTGATCCTATTACAAGGTAACTTGTAGAACAAAGCAGTCCAGAGAGGCAAAAGGACTGACAAAGAGAAACACGAGTGAGTGAAATTAAATTTAATTCAATACATAGGCACCGCAGTATCCTTTCACTCAGCAATATGCGTTACGCACCGACTGCGGGCCAGGCACTGTCAGGTATGTGGCAATATCAGAACACAAAACATAAAACCTCTGTACCCTTGTGGCACTTCAATTCCCAGCCAGGTACGCTGGCTCACGCCTGTAATCCCAGCACTTTGGGAGGTGGAGGTGGGAGGACCACTTGAGGCCAGGAGTTTAAGACCAGCCTGGAGAACAGAGTGAAACTCCATTTCTACAAAAAACAAAATTAATTAACTGGGTGTGACAGCATGCACCTGTAGTCTCAGCGACTCAGGAGGCTGAGGTGGGAGGATTGTTTGAGCCTGGGAGTTCGAGGTTGCACTGAGCTCTGATTCTACCACTATACTCCAGCCTGCGCGATAGAGAGCCTGTCTCAGAAACATTCAAATTCCCACATAATTTTTACAACACCAATATACCATGCAACCATCTCCCTGATAAGCTCAATTATTTACTGGTCGAGGCATAGAATTTGAAGATATTATGAGGCACACGCAGGAACTAAACCCGCATGAATTTTTATCTTTTGCTAAAATGAGATTTGAGTGAACTAAATAAAACCACAATGAGTGTTCAAAGGAAAAGAATTGTCAACTGAACTGAAACAAAAATTAAAATTTATGAATTGCAGCCAAAATCATGATGGGAACTAAGCTTATGGCACGAAAGGCTCATATTTGAAAAAAGTAAGGTCTCAGGTCCATAATCTAAGCTGCCATCTTCAACTCAAAGCCAGTAAAAACATATCACAATAAGCACAAATAAAAGAAACTGAAAACAGAAAGGAGAAAACTCTAGTCACACCAAAAGCCTACATATAAAAATTCCCAAGGAATCTACAACAGTCAGTCCTAGATCCAATAACTGAGTTTAGCCAAGTCACAGCACACAATCAAATCTTACTCTACATAGGGGCAAATCAGTATTTGGGACCTAAATTTTAAAAACCACACACTCACAGTAGCTATATAAAAATCACGTAGGTATAAATCTAACAAAGCACACAGAGGATGTGTATGAAGAAAATTACAAAACGCTGAAGAAAGGAAAGAGCTACATCAGCTGAGCCACAAGTCCAAGGAGAATTGGCAACAGGGTCAAGACGCCAATTCTCTCCACATTGACCAATAGACTTAACATAATTCCTGCATAAATCCCAGCAGGACACTGACCTGCAGACTTACAATTCCAACATAAATCCCGCCAGGACTTTCTGTAGATAAGACAAGCTAAAAGTTACATGAAAGGGAAAGAAACAGAGGACAATAAACATTCCAATTAAAAAAATTGGCAAAGGTCAGACAGACACTTCAACGAAGTGGATGGACGTAAGCACTAGGAAACTAACAGAATTGCCCACAAAAGAGTGGCAGTGCTACTATACATAAATTTAAAAAACAAAATAAAACTGCAAGGGAGAAACAAATGGAACCAAGGGCTACAAAGATTATCTTATAGTTGGCAGAAAACCATGGAGGCGTTCCTTGCGTCTTTCTCTGAGAGCGCCACCTGACCACCCAGGAGACATCGCTGGCAGACCCAGAACCGGTGGACACTAACCACAGCTTCCACACTGAGAGGAAGGAGTCATTTGAAGAACATCCAAAAACATTCCTTCGGCTTTTACCATTCTGCTGTGCGAACTACCGAGTTAAGTTTGATGGCCTCTATACGAACACCGAGGTCCGCATTTATAATCCACTTTTTAAATCTTTCAGGACAGGACAATCCTCCTTTATCCCCTACCGTTTTCATCACGTTTCTATACATACCTGAAAAACTCTGCCACCTACATCAGATGTTTTGTCTAAACACGTTACTGTGATTTATCCTAAATTTACAACCGTTCATTTCAATTCCAAGTCCAAAGACTCATTTCCACAGTAATTATTGTACTCAGAAATTAAATTCCAGCTTCCTCGTCACACTTAAAATCAACTGCTTTCAACTTCTGGGTTAGAAATACAACTGATCTAATTCTGTAAACAGAGGATTTCATGGAAATACTCTCTTTTCATCTCACGACACGTGCAGGTGTCACTTGCAGTCTTCAATCCAACTCCCTGCCACCCAGAGCATGAAAGAGCAGCAAAGAATATTTATCCCCATCTCCTTGGGCCGGAGACCCACAGCATATCAATCACTGTCAAATCACTATTGCGCAAAAATCAGTTCCAATGTCCCATGGAGAATAAAGGCCATGCTGGAAGCTGAGGCCGGCCACCCGCTGATACCCTGGCTACCACGGAACTATTCCAGGCACGAACCACCTGCAAGTCCTGGGGGACAAAGCCAGCATGCAATGTTGCCATCAGACCTGTGAGTAGGATCCCTGGCATGGCCACATTAGCCTGGGAGAGTGAGGACGGGACTCAGAAGCTGCAGGGTGACCATGTTGAGAAGTACCCACGGGCTCCGTGACCAAGTCACAAGTAAAAAGATGAGACGCTTCCTGTGTTCCCATGTTGTGTCACTTTATCACTAAAAATTTAGTGCCCCTTCCTTTTTCCTAAGAAAGCACAAGGCCTGAGTAACAAGTGACCACTAATCTGGTTCTTTTCAGCCTCAACAGAAGGCAACAGCTGCATAAACCAAATCACTAGAACATCACACTTTATGGCTACATCACAGCTTTTATTGCATGTCAAACCCTCAGCTCCAAGCGGCACTGACTCCAAATTGGACTCAAAGAGAACAGGTGAGCTCTTCAATCTCCATTTCTCAACACTCAAAGCCTTTTCTGTATGAGCTCATGTGACTCTCAGTGCTAGGTTCATTCATTCATTCATTCATTCATTTAGCAAAACTGCCGTGAACCCCCGGGATTCCCACCCTGCCCTCCGAGGGATACTGTTCTCCTGGGACCTGTGTCCACACCCACATTACTGCAGCCCAGCACCCTTCCCGGAACCGTGCACACCTCCCCAAAAGAAAACTGTACAGAGAACGGCAACACGTCCAGTCATGTTCGGAGGAGCAATTTCAACCGCTGATGTTTTAAGGCAACAGACTGATAACTGGCACCTCATCAATACAGAGTTACTAACTTTCCAGCAGTGTCTCTAGTCCCTCTACAAGGATATACAGATATATATGCAGGAGCTATCTTAGAAGTTAAAAAGACGCTGTTCAGGGTAACAGGAGAAAGCAAAACTTTTGAGGAACGGTGGGGGAACGTCCACCTTCTACTGCCACAATTTGTGTCTCAGTGATCAAGCCAAGGTTCTCAACCTTTCCAATCTATTAACCCCCTGCCTGAGGCTCTGGGCTGAACCCCAGCTGTACTTCCTGGCAATAAACAACCTGCCCAACTGTGATTCCTGTGTGCACCTGGCACCAGTGGAGATGGAGCCATCTGCCCTGCTGTGCTTCCTGTGGGTGCCCCTGACGACACAGGAGATGGGGACCACCTGCCCAGCTATATTCCCTCTGGGTGCACCTGAGACTAGTAGGATCCTGCAGCATGTGCCTATACTGACAGCTGCTGCATCACCTCCTGCTGTAAAATCCCCCTTTCAGAGGTAACAGGACAATGGGGCAGGTTTTTTTCCTGGAGAAGTAAAGAACCTGAGAAATCCAGAGATTTGAGAAATCCAGGGGATTAGCAACACAAGTGACAAAGAAAAGGATCCTGTGACATCCACACGACATGACATTTGGCAGCACGAGAGTGTACTGGTATTCCCAGAACCACCTCGCACTGCATGGCATTGACATGTTTCCCATGCTTGTTACCTTCGGACAACACATTCAGGTAACCTTCACTTGCTAGGTTGCAGGTGGAGAGAGACTCCTGGAGACCACCAGTTGGAACCGAGACTCCATTATCTCCTGCTTGCAGCACTTCTGCATGAAGCTAACGCCTCCAAATGTGCGTAAGATTTACGAACAGCAGACAAGCTCCATGACATCTTCTGAGAGGGAAGCTGTGCCATGTCAGGGGTTGGGACAGCAGCAGCAAGAGAGATCAGCACGAGTGCTGGGGAGACGCAGCCGGGAAATCTCGGTGTGTGTAGCCCTGGGGTCTGAGGCCTCCAACTGTCCATGTGGCTCCCACAGCTCAAGTCCAGCGTGTGGTCATGACCCAGAGCAGGGCCACTCACAGAGCACAGTTCATCTCAAATATGATGGGGGTGCTGAATGATCCACCAACATACCGGAAGAGAATCGCCAGAACTCACGTGCAGAAGGCATGGATCAGACCACTCCCAGTAATACACACGCCCTCACCACCCTGCAGCTGCCTCCTCCCGCCCCCACACACAGCAGCCTCCTGGGACAACATCCTACTTGCCGGCCACAGCCTGGAGCCCCCAAAGCATGGAGGGGTTTAGTGAGCCACACAACATTCCCCCTTCACACCTGGGAAGTCAGCCCCTCACTGAAGTGGGTCCTGTACCCGCCAGCTGTGCATGATCGGAGGTGTGAAGTCATGGACCTGGTCACCCGCTGTGCACGATCAGAGGTGTGTAAGGTTCCAGACCTGGTCACCCGCTATGCACGATCAGAGGTGTGAGGTGATGGACCTGGCCACCCACTGTGTACGAATAGAGGTGTGTGTGATTAGCGACCTTGTCACCAGCTCTACACAATCAGAGCCATGCGACGTTACAGACCTGGTCACCAGTGACACCCAATCATAAGCTTTTGAGGTTAGGGACCTGTTCACCTGCTGTGCACAGAAGTGTGAGGTTATAGACCTGGTCATCTGCTGTGCATGATCAGAGGTGTGCGAGGTTAGGGACCTTGTCACCTGCTGTGTCCAATCAGAGCCAGGCAAGGTTACAGACCTAGTCACCAGCGGTGCCCAATCAGAAGTTTTCGAGGTTCCAAACCTGGTCACCCACTGTGCGGGAACAGAGGTGTGCGAGGTTAGGGTCCATGTGCGTGGTGACGGACCTGGTCACCAGCCAAGACACTTGGCATTTCCAGGGTCATCCCGGCTTCCTTCAAAACTTGAAAAGTCTTTAGATATTTCCCAAAAGCTCATCCATCTTTGAAAATGATATGCGTGTGCACAGGTGATACCGATGACTGAAGATTGAAGGTTAGAGCATTCCAGCCCTCTGCCCATGTCCCATTCCATCTGCGAAAACTTGAGCATAAACATCCCCCTCTCTGAAGCTCCCTGAACCCCGTGGCAGGCCTGGGACTCAGGTCCAGTGTCCTGTCAGTTACACTGAACAAAATGTCATTCAACACTGGCCATGGGCCCTATGCTTTAAACGTCTAAAAACCACATAGAAACCTCCCAAAGAACTACAATCTATGAAAGCTTTCATGGCTAGTATTTTAGGAAGACGGACCAGTCTTGATCTAAATCAAAGCCGACACTGCCCAAATTAACTCTGACCCCAGCTTCGTGCAAAGGCAGCCATCGCCTGGCCGTCGGTGTGACCAGCAGCCTGGGCACAGACAGGACCAGCTCCAGTCCCTCCCTGCACCTTAAGCGGGCTTCTGAGCTGCTGTCCATGACCAGTGATGGTGACACCCAGAGCAGCTTTCCAGGAAAGCAGTAAACCTTTCAGGTCCTCACCTCCCGAGGATGGCCATGTATAAATCAACCGCCTTTGTTACTGCCCTGCCATTCCCAAAGAGGGAGTGGGTTAAACTTCTTCCTCCTCCACATGCCCAACACAAGGCACACCTGCCCCAGCACGAGGCTCATCTACTTATTCCCGAGAAACTCACACAACCCACAGAGGCCGTGCACAATCAGAGGCCGCGCACAATCAGATGCCACAATCAGAGACTGAGTACAATCGGAGATCACACACAATCAGAGACCACACACAGAGGCCAGAGGCCACAATCAGAGACCACACAAAATCAGAGGCTGCACAGACAACACAATCAGAGGCTGTGCATAATCAGAGGCCACGCACAATCTCTGCAACCTCATCAGAAACTGTTTCTGATCATTCACCTGAGGCCACCAAGTTTAAATGAGAGGCCCAGGTTTTAAAAGACACAAGGAGTTCTCTGAAGGCAGACTCCGTGCATTCCACTATCAGCACCATTTGTGCCTGTCACGGTCAGGAAGAACCACAACCACGTCTCGGTGCCCTTGCAGTGCAGGGCGCTGAGTTTCTCCCCCTTTCCAAGCCCGCGGTGGCTCCTGGCGACCCAGGGCCTCTGCTCAGCCAGGCGCCCCCAAGACCTTCCTCCCTCACCTCACAGGGGAGCTGTTGCAGCCGGGCTTTCTGGCTCATCACTCCAATTCAGTCACTTACACCCTCATTCCAGGCTGAAGGTCTCTTCTGAAAATATCCAAATTTTACCCACGTCAGGCTCCATCTTTTCCCTAAGGCTGCTCCCCCCCTGCAGAGCAGCAACTCTGGTGCCCGTGCAGCCGGGCCCTGGGGGCGGATCCGTGGGCTCAGAGCACCCAGCCCCTCAGCCCCTCTGTGTGTCCCCTTACTCCCTGCTCCCTGGCGTTAATGCCCTCCATCCTCGATTTCCTGATAGGCAAAAGAGCGTTAATTCTAAGAGTGCTAACCGAACTGGGTCACTTAACACCACGTCCGGCCCAGAACAGCCCTTGATCAACGACAGGTATTGCTGAGCTGTTACCATTGCGCTGGTTCCAGTTTTCTTGTGAGCTCTTTAGGCTCTTTGCCGTAAAGGCCACTCAATGGTGCTGTCCAAGCCTGTCTGTGGCAGATGGACTGGTGAGTGGCCGATGCACACGTGTGATGCTGAATGGGATCGTTCAAAGTTGGCCCCGCGTATTTTGGTCAAGGTAAGGAAAACGCTGCCCGTGCTTGCTTGCTGTCGCCCTGCGGTGTCCAGAAGGAGACGCTTAAAGGCAACTGCGCCACACCTACCTTCTTGGAAGGAGACGGCAAGACCAGATTGGCTGGAGCTGGGAAGTTGTGCGCTACAGATCAGGGCTGCGTGACCCAGGGAAGGCATCACTCGAAATACCTGCTGGAGAGCGGCCAATCCGACCCGACCGTCCACCTCCAGGGTCAGCCACGGGACTCCTCTTGATGTGTCATCCTGATCACCCCTCACAGAATAAATGAGCCTGTGACTTCAGCCTGTCCTAGGTACAACACCGACTCCCACCTCCCACGTCCTGAACCAGCCTGTCCCGGGGATTGCTGTGGACATAGAGGAGAAGGCCCAAGACATCTAGTGGCATTTCCTGGCAAGGACACTCACGATGCTTGACCGTAAAACTCAGGGTCAACTGGTTTTTCGGACAGACTGGAATTTACTTGTGGCACGCATGGATTCTGATTGACCCAGGGATGGGCAAGGAGGCTGACGGAAAACCCATTGTGACTGCGCCAGGCATTCCCGCACACAACGATATCTTCAGACTCGGGCGGCGTCCTAGTCTTACAATCAAATCGAAGCCCACAGAAACTAGGGAGCTTGTCCAAGACCTGCAAAAAGTATGTGGACAGCTGGCATTCAACTAAGTCCTTCCCTGGATCCATCCGCGCTGCTACCGGCCCCCACTCCCACCACCCCGCCATGGCCCCCGATAGACACAGCAGGTCTGAACATCCGGCACCCCAAAAGCAGAATAGGGAGCAGAGTCGGCTTCCGCAGGGGGAACTCACATGCAGCCCACTCCCCTTCTTGCCGAATGCCTGGGGACTCTATGCGGTAAGGTCTGCAGATGTGGCCTCACTCTGCGCCAGGAGATCCAGGTGGCAGGCAGCGTTTTGGAGAGTGCTCCTCCAGACAGGAGAGAGGCATCTGACAGGGCTTGTCGGCTGATCCATGAGACACAGGACACCTGAGAGAAGGGCCGACAAACCCCACAAAGTCGCTGCGCACGCTTCAGACAGGTCTTGCTGCAGACTGTGGTTCTCGTCAGGCGCGAGGAAGTTTCCCAGGGCAGGAGCTCTCCTTGCACAGCAAAAGCGGCACAGGCGATGCAGCGGGGCGTACTTCAGCCCAGGGCTCAGGAACCACGGGGTGCAACGTGGCCTGCAGCAAACCAGACACATCAGAAGCGAAACTCCCACCTTTTACATTCAGTGACATTGAACGGAGGGAGTTATCTGTAGCAATGGTCCTCCTGGGGGACCCGTACAGCATGCATGACCACCGACACTGACCACCAGTACTTCCTAGATCCTGGGGGCTACCCCACTTTACATGCAAGGTTCCATTCACAAATCTATGTGGGGCAGTTGTTAGCCCCAGCTTAGAGATGAGAAAAACGCTGCTGGAAAAGCTAAGTGAGAAAATCAGACTTCAGCACACCTGCCATCTCCAAGCCCCCTACTACTGTATGTACTAGGCTCTCAAGGTTGGGTGTGTGGCATTTTAAGTGACTAATCATAGGTGGTTTTCTTCTCTTCTACACTTGTTTAGCCTGAACGCGCACGTACATGCTCTGCTGCAGGTGCACTGCTGTATGTCGACCAGCAACGCTCTTTTCTGTCTCGGGTTCTCGTCACTGCCTTCCGGAAAGCTCTCACCTGCTTTACAGCCATGCCAGGTAGCCCGGGTCAGTCCCACAGTCAAATTCCTGCAGTGTCAGAGCTAAGTGCTGGCTGAGACTTTAACAGCGAAGACAGCAGAGTAATGGGGATAAACTGAACAAAACTGTATTGTAACGCAGATGGAAGTCTAGAAGCAAAAGAAGCTGACACCCCTAAGAGATCAGGCGACTGCGTCTCACTATGATGTTAATAGCAGCTTGCTGTTTCCAGCGCCTCTCTGTGCCAGGGTTTCCAGTCAGCGTTTGTGTTTAACTGCTCTTGGGCTACCTGATCAAACCTCTGCAGAGATCAGGGATATCTAAATTGACCCGGTATTTGACCATAGCAAAGTCATTAGCCTTCGAGATGCATTTGAGACATCAACTTGCGTTCTTCAAGAGGTTTAAGACACACATAATTCTTCCCATGCTCAACACACACGGCCGGCCGTTTCTGAAGTCAGTGTTTCTGGAACAAAAGCCTTGGCCTGCCCCAGTGAACATTCACAATGAGCACACTGTCGCGAGGCTGCTTGGCCAACCAGCAGGGGGCAGGAGAGAGCTGCAGGTGCCGCGTGGGGTCCCTGCAAACCTGCCTCAATCAAGGGCGGTGCCTCCTGCCAATCCAGCGGCTTCCTCCAAGGGGAAGAGGCCTCTTCAGCTGCTACTGCACTGATTTCAGGCGGCTCAGCCAATGGGGCAACAGATTCAACAGAGTCCCATGTTGTTAAAGGAAAACTTCTGTTACCAGGCAACCTTAGGGTCAGATTCAACGAAATGTAACCAACAATATTGCTTCCAAAACAACATGCTACTAGTGTCTTATCCTTCAATGCTGCTTAAACACGGAAAAGTATGAGGAAAAAAGAGCATGGCACTTACTTCTTAAAAAATAACCCCTCTTCCAGGTTCATTTTACCCATATCATAAAGACTTAGAACTGTGGATTCCCTACAGGAACGCGGAGTGGGGGTGGATCCCCACGCTGACCCAGACTCACCCCAGGTCAGTCATCCCCCCACCACGGGGTTCACACCTCTCCAGGCCCTGTCACCTCATCAAGGAAAGGTGGCGTCTCTGAGCTCTCTTCGCAGGAAGCACCCAAACACGAGCTAGAGACACAGACACACCCACAACTGCTTTGAAATCCTGAACATATTTAAGGACTTCATTATAAGTTTTTTAAAACGGTAAGAACAAAGTGAGCCTGGTTTTAACGTCTCAGCCACAATAACACCGTGTTCATCTGTCTTTTACTGCTTGTTCCTTCTCTGGCAGCTGCTGCCTGGCTGGCCGACTGCAGAAGAACAGCCTCTGGTACTCCCAGGAAGCCCTCTGTAAAAGCGTGACCACCACGATCACGTCTCAGGACGCCACACACGTTAGGGTCACCCACAGACCGCCATTCCCACTGCCTAGAAGGCACTGAACGGGCCTCATGCTCTTTGTCAATGTCAACCTTCCTAAGCTATGTTGTGTTGAAAATTTTTAACCGCAGTCCACACATACTTCTTTGTTTGTGTCTTGCTTTTATCCTAGAGGAATATTTTTATGGAAAATTAAGCTGGCAAAGTTGAAGGGTTTTCTGAAAGTCGACTCCTAATCCTGGAAGGAAAAAAAATGGGCCAGATGTGGTGCTCACGCCTGTAATCCCAGCAGTTTTGGAGGTTGAGGCCAGGAGATTGCTTGAGCCCAGGAGCTCGAGACCAGCCTGGAAAACATGGCAAAACCTTGTCTCTATTAAAAATATCCAAAAAAAAAAAAAAAATAGCTGGGCGTGGTGACATGTGTCTAGTCCCAGCTACTCAGGAAGCTGAGGTGGGAGGATCACCTGAGCCCAGGAGGTGAAGGCTGCTGTCAGCCAAGATTTGCATCACTGCACTGCAGCTTGGGTGACAGAGTAAGACACCGTCTCAAAAAAACAAAAAGCAAGAACAACTGTATAAATCATTATAGAAGGGAGCTGGCCAGGTGAGGTGGCTCACGCCTGTAATCCCAGCACTTTGGGAGGTCGAGGTGGGCAGATCACCTCAGGTCAGGAGTTTGAGACCAGCCTGGCCAATATGGGAAAACCCCATCTCTAATAAAAATACAAAAATTAGCGGGGCATGGTGGTGGGTGCCTGCAATCCCAGCTACTGGGGAGGCTGAGGCAGGAGAATCACTTCAACCCAGGAGGCGGAAGTTGCAGTGGGCCGAGATTGCGCCACTGCACTCCAGCATGGGCAACAAGAGCGAGAGTCCACTTCAAGAAATAAAAATAAAAATGAAGGGAGCTAAAATGTTTTTCATTTAAGGGAAGGGAAAAGAACATTCAGTATTTATACCTCTCACGCACACATCTGCAGTGGTGTCCTAAAGTATTCAAGATACACACTCCTACAAATATAGCTCAAAACTACTCACCAAGTTACATGCTAAAAGCACATGCATTGTAAGAATGCTACATTATATTTTTTAAGCATCTGTATCCAATATTTTAGCATACTGGCAGTTTTCCCTTCAGGTGCTGTATGCCTATATTATTATATGTTTAGTCATTCATTTTAGAATTTATGACTTGCTTTAGGCGAAAAATATGTTTAAACATAAGCTACTAAATTAATGACTTAGGGGAAAAGTTACTAAGTTAACTTGGAAGTTAAACTTTGCAAACTGAATTTGTTGGACCTCATGCAAGCTAGACGATAAGTTTTTTAAATTGTTTCTTGTGTGTTTCCCTCGAGGATGGAAATCTCTTTACTCTCATCCACTGTGCACACTGCAGCCCCGCCTCTCCTCCACCGCGCCACACTGCAGCCTGCAATTCACCCTGTACCAGGCTTTCCACACCTTACCTGAAAGTCACTAAGTAT
This sequence comes from Macaca nemestrina, assembly GCF_043159975.1. Classification (NCBI taxonomy): domain Eukaryota; kingdom Metazoa; phylum Chordata; class Mammalia; order Primates; family Cercopithecidae; genus Macaca; species Macaca nemestrina. Next base: position 82,709 of record NW_027257882.1, read on the forward strand.
AACCAAGAAGGAAATGAAAAGCAGATAAATGACCTCCACCCCCACATTTAGCATGCAAATGTTAAAAGTTCATCAAAGTAAAACCAAAAACCCACGTTAGCTCACGATTGAAACTGGGAGAGTTATGTACATGGCAATTTGAAAAGTCATTTAAAGTTAAGTAAAAACCTAATTGAGACTCTCAATAAATACAGTTTATACAAAAAGACATGTGCAAAGATTGACAGTGAGGAGAGGACTTCACTCTGCATCCAGCCTGTCCTGGAAGCCACGGCCAAATGCCAGGTTGTATGGATCCGAAAAGCAGGAAAAAACAAGTGTTGAAAGGTGTACAGTCTCAGCAATGTACAAATTCGATGTAGGATGCTCAGAAACCTTGAATTTCCAATCAGGAAACAGCAACATGAGGAAGTTTCCCAGCAGTGCCCACCTTCTGCCTACGGCACGTGTAACAGGAACGCTGGCCACCTCCGGGGGGACAGAGGCTTCCTGGTCACATTCGCTCTAGCAGCCGCACAGCTGGCCCCACCACAAACACCTGGCTAATACTGAAGAACCACTCACTCCCTGGGCTTTGCTCACTCTAGCCGGGAGAGCATATTTACAGAGTACTTTATCAACTGAGTCCTCATTCAATGCGTCAAGCTTGTAGAAGGCAGGGCAACCCCATTCCTGGCCCAATTAAGTGAACTGAGCAGAGCAACTGCCCCCAGTTGGACGGCACTCAGTCACGACAGCAGGAGCCACTGTTCACAGGGCGCTGGCTTCGTGCCGAGAACAGTTCCAAGCGTCTTCTCTCTGTCCGAGGAATGTGCACTGCAACCCTGTGGGGCCGTTTGCAACGTCCACCAGAGTTCTGACGCAGCCAAGTCCAGCCTGTCTGTGGGCCTCGCCACGTGGCCGTCCACATCCCCTGCAGACCAGACCTCACTGCAGGGACTGCGGGTTCCAGGGCTGCCTTGAGGCACATGCTCCCTTCGCCACCTCCTCCTGGCCCCTGACATCAACCCTCACCACTGCTGCCAACACTTGATTTTCTCATGGCTCCTGAGGGGCCTGTTCTGCCCTTCCCTGCTCCCTGCGTCCGGCTTGGAGGGTGCCCACATCAACGCCAACGCCAACGCTCATGTAATCACCAACCCTCCCACGGGGCTTGATGCCTAGGAGTCTCAATATCAGAAAGTCAGATTCCTGTGCTTGTTGGAGAATTTCTTCCCATTGTAGAAGTGAAGGAGATAAAATTCTAGGTGCCTGCAATAACCTCATTTCCACAACGAAGCCACTTCTGTAGCACACAACAAACAAACAAAAAAGGGCTTTTTTAAAAACTTCTTTTATACAAGCTAAATACAATTTAATTTTTACATCCACGTTCTCATCAGCTCCCACCTGGTGGGCAGGCAAATAGTAATTTTCAAAGAAACAAATTGTTCCATAATTTTAACACTTAGCATTTTCACTATTAAGCAAGAATTATCCCAAAAATACACGAAGATCTTGTTCTCACCTTCAAAAATTGATTGTCACACAGTGAAATAGCACTTAATGCAAAGGAATTTTCTTTTCAGGTTTCTGTTCTGGAAAAGAAAAAAAAAGATTTCTGGCAAAGAGATAAACACTAATTATGTCATAATCCAAAATGTCTCCAGGAAAAATAATGTCATCCAATTAGTTCTTTGAAGTGTTACAAATACAGCTGAGTTTTAATAGTAATTTGTCCATAATTATCAAAAGAATCTTTTAAAATCTTAATACTGAAAGAATAACCATAAACGGATATAAAACACAAAGCAGAAGGGTTAAAATTTTGGGGTAGATTTTGGCCCATATTTTTAACATATGAATAGTTATTTACCTAGCTGAAGCTTATCCCTCTCCTCCTAGGCTCTTCAAGACTGATTTTCAAATATAGACTGGCTTTTGGTACATGAAGGCAGCTTTAAAAGACGTCAGGATCAGGCCGGGCACAGTGGCTCAAGCCTGTAATCCCAGCATTTTAGGAGGCCAAGGTGGGCTGATCACTTGAGGCAAGGAGTTTGAGACCACCCTGGACAATATGGCAAAACCCAGCCTGTATTAAACACTTTTGTAATTAGCCAAGTGTGGTGGCACACACCTATAATCCCAGCTACTTGGGAGGCTGAGGCAGGGAGAACAGCTTGAACTCAGGAGGCGGAGGTTGCAGTGAGCCAAGATCGCACCACTGCACTCCAGCTTGGGCGACAAAGTGAGACAGTCTCAAACAAGAACTTAGCCCTCAGGAAAAGCGTTGACCACCACCCACCCCAACCAACCCAAGGAAACACATGGCAATCGTTATCATCTGATTTTGACACAATAAAGTTCTATTCTCCTCTTTAAACACAATGGTAAACACCTGCCATCCACAGACACTGCCAGGACCCAGTAACACTGGACTAGCAAGATTAATGGGCCACGTATGCAGGGTTCAGCTGCAGAAAGTGAAGACACCAAGAATGGTGTGTGCTCAAACCAGATTCCTTGCTTTCGGGGTGGAGGGGCTTCCCAGGAAGATCTAGTCCAGCGGGATGGTTTCCACTTCCACTGAGAGGAGGAAACAGGGGGTTTCCTGAGGGCACTGACAGGACTTGGGTCTCTGCCCCTTTGTCCTCTGTCCTATTATGGGATGAGGGTGGGCTGAAGGCAGGTTCTCCCTACATCTTCCGGGCAGGAGAGATGGAGCTGACAAGTGAACGATGGCTTTTCCAAAACATTCTCATGTTTATAACCTGTTATCAACCTGTTTTCCCTGGAGATCAGTGAAGCAGCATCATTGATTCTCCTCCATTAGGGACAACCCGGTGTTACGGCAGGCAGGAGACGGCATGCAAGCTGGGTCAGCCTCTGTGCTGTTCTGAGTCAGTCACTTGTGTCTGATCCTCAGCGTGCTCGTCTATCAAATGGGCGGCCCCACAGACCCAGTGACTTTCAACCAGAGTTCCATGGAGGTTGCCCAAGGACAGGGAGGGGGAAGAGGAGGGAGGCGGGGTGAAGAGGGGGAAGAGGAGGAAGAGGAGGGAGGGGGAAGAGGAGGAAGAGGAGGGAGGGGGAAGAGGAGGAAGAGGAGGGAGGGGGAAGAGGAGGAAGAGGAGGGAGGGGGAAGAGGAGGAAGAGGAGGGAGGGGGAAGAGGAGGAAGAGGAGGGAGGGGGAAGAGGAGGAAGAGGAGGGAGGGGGAAGAGGAGGAAGAGGAGGGAGGGGGAAGAGGAGGAAGAGGAGGGAGGGGGAAGAGGAGGAAGAGGAGGGAGGGGGAAGAGGAGGAAGAGGAGGGAGGGGGAAGAGGAGGAAGAGGAGGGAGGGGGAAGAGGGGGAAGAGGAGGGAGGGGGAAGAAGAGGAAGAGGAGGGGGAAGAAGACGAAGAGAAGGGAAGAAGACGAAGGGAAGAGGAAGAGAAGGGAAGAGGGAGGAGGAAGGGGAGGAAGGAAGAAGGGAAGGGGAAGGAAGAAGTGGAAGGGGCGGAAGTGGAGGGAGCGGAAGAGGAGTGTGGAGGGAGCAGTGTGGAGGGAGGAGCAGAAGGGGGGTTCTCTGAGGAGGAGGACCAAGTTTCTGAGGTGTCTTGGAGTCAGAGTTGGCAGTGGCTTGGGCTCTAGGCCCTCTCTTGCATAGTTTTAGGCTTTAACTATTTATATTTGTGGACTCTTTAAAAGATTTAATTTGAAGAAAACCGGAGTTGGGGATACCTTGCTTCTAAAACACAATTTCTCAAGCCTGAGACTAAGTGCTAGGAATTGCTCATTCTGTTACCATCATTTCCTCCTATTTAAAATCAGCTGCACACCCCCAATCTCCCTTCAGTGTAAACACCACCTTTTCCGAGGATCTCAAACGGCAGAGCGAGCAGCCCGTGACCCCGGCCGTGGGCACGAGGAGCGAAGAGCAGACGTGTGGTGAGGGCTACGGACGACATGAGAGGCAGAGGTCCGGCACCTCCCTGCACGGGCTGTGCTCCTCCAGGCCTAAAGTACATCCTCGCCTCAGGTGAACAAGCAGCACAAACTATCAACACTTATTCCAAAAGAATAGGAAGAAAATTCAAACGAAGTTAACACAGTTATCCCAACACAACACTGCAGGAGCCCAGAAACAAGAGGACCAGTGAGCCTGAGGTGGGTGGTTCCAATAGCGGGACAGTGATGTTGGCATTAGGGCTTTTTGACAAAAAAAAAAAAAAAAAAAAAAAAAAAAAAAAAAAAAAGACACAAAAGGTAACATGGGACACCCATTATTTCCTGCCAGTGGAAAGACACCCACAGGCCCCCAGATGCCAACGGCCCCCTGGGAACGAGCTCACGCAGCGCCTCGGGTCTTCACACAAGTCGGCGCGTGGTGTCCTCAGCAACCCCGCCCATGACACACACACCACACTTGACTCCCTTACCTGAGGGTCCAGGGGAATGGCGGGAAGTTCTCGAAGGACAGGGCATCCTGTGAGGGCACTGCACGACTATGCACCTCAGAGGGGCCCCCGGGCAGGTGCTCTCTCTCCAAAGGATGAGCTGGATCCTGACCACACCCAGATCGCGCTGGCCTCCAAGCCGAGCGCCAACATCTCACGTCCAAAGGGATGCGCAGGTGCCTGCTGCGCATGGAGCCCAAGCCCCTCCCAGAGCTCAGGATGAACCCAGTGTCCAGGCCTGGGGCCGTCACCAGCCAGGAGAGGCGTCCGGGGCACTTCCCAGCGATGGCAATGGGAAGTAACAACTCAGGCCCATCAGGGGCTTCCTCACTATGCGGGTGTTAGAAGTAGAGACAGAGGTTCAGGTCTAATGCCACAAACATCGACGGATCCCATGGAAATGCGGGCGCAGGCCCTCCATCCCAACAGCACGCATGGCTGCTCCATTCTGCTCCCACACACACGTCCCCACCCAGCCAAGCCCCTTCTCCTTTTCCCCACTGGATTCATCAAATCACACCTCACTGTCCTTGGCAAATGTACCATTAATTTACTTACTGCCCAGTAGAAAAGCACACTTCTAGTTAACATGACACCCCCGCTATGATAGAACAAGCCACTCAGGCAATGGTGTTTCATTACAGCAGCCTGAGCTACCTGAGATGATGATGCTCACCGTCCTACAGAAACGGCTACTCCCCTCTCCCAGAAAGAGGGGTTTAATTAAACTCCCTGTCTCTCCTCGCGGCCACCACAGATCTCACTCCCCCACCCCGTAAGCCAGCAGTTGCTAGGATTAAAGGAAACAGGATCGTTTTAGACCAGACCATCCATGTGGGTCCGAAGCCTGTAACTTTGCCCACTTCCATGGCGGCTATGTCACCGCATACCCCATGCCAGCTCTGTGTCTGCACTGGGTAACAGGCTCTGCACAGACTCCTCTAGCTGCCATCTAGCACAGCCATTTCCCCTTCTCCTTTGCAGGTTGTCCTTCTATATGCAACCCCCAACCTTTCTGCAACCCAAGGCCTTCTGATCCTGGCATTCGGGGTGAGCTCAGCCATGTACTGGAGTCCTTGACTCAGGTAACCCAGGCCAAAGGCGTTGGCACCAACGATCTACTGGCTGTGGGGTCTGCACAGTCACTAGCTGCCCCAGCCACATCAGGGCCCTGGAGGGGAAGCAGAGGAAGCTGTGAAACTTCCAACAGTCATACGGGAACAGGGGCCCCTGGGATGAGGAGGATGCCATGGAAGGAAATTCAGAGAAAGAAAGAGCCTCAAGGCTGGATGGGTCATGCCCAAAGCCTGCAATGCTGAATTTTCTAGGTTTCTGAACTCAATCACTGACCCATATAGCACATGTTTCCTGAGTGCTAACCCCGCATGGCATTGGATACGGCTAAAGTAGGACCCCCACTTCCCCCTTCCCCGACACATACACAGGGCCTCCGTCCTCATGGGAAATCAGGCCTGGGCGCCTAGCTAGCACCGTGAGCCTGGGAAGGGGGCCGATTCAGACGGACAGTGGGTGCAGCCTTGCCAAAGCCCAGCAGTCACCTGCACTGACACAGCCAGGCTGAGTCTGGATCAGCCGCACAGAAACCTGACCCTCTCAAGGGCACACCTGAGCTCATTAGGGACAGACACCGTCTCTTGCTTATCTCCAACACTTTCTCTGCATGTCTACTTACACACGGATGACACAGTCTCGGAAGCACAGTTATGATTCTGGAGACAGATCCCAGGCCTCCCCCTGCTCCTCTCCGTGGTGCCATTGATGGGGAGGGGCCGGTATGGCCGCGAGGCCACACACCCACAGTCACCCTGCCACGGAGACGCGGGCCTTCGACGGTTACTTCTGCCAAAGAACCCTGCTGCGTCTTGGAGCACACCATGGTGGGCGGGAAGCTCCACCCGGAGAAACAGCGATGCTTCTCCCCAGAGCCAACGGAGGGCACCCCCACCCTGCATTCAGCAGATTACTTACTTTCTGGAAAACATCTGAATTAATGGGGAACACTAAAATGAAAAGGTCACGCTAGAAAGGTTAGAAGGCTGTGTGAAGTCTCAGGAGGTCCAAAGATTTCTGAACCAAGACTGCTGTGGTCAACGAGCTTACAGGGACATTTCCACATGGGCCTTCAACAAGCAACGCTCAGCAGACAGGAGCAACGTTCTGCGCAGAACCTCAGAACCAGAACATCGGACACTACAAAGTCACATCAGAGCCAACAGCAACTGAAATACAGCGCTCTCCTAAGATGTGTGCGTCACCTGCAGAAAGTCACTACACATTAAGACGGGGGAAGAAAAGGATAAGGTTAGAAACAAATTTGAAGTAATTTCTGCATACAAAAAATTTCTACATCCACTGGCTTTCTTTCTGGGAGTAACAACTTTTACATGAGATGCACATCCCAGTTGGAAGGAGTTTGGGTTTTCCGTGGGCAGAGACAAGGGCTCTCCAAGAAATGTGAACCTTTTTTCAATCACTGAGCCGCGTACCCTGAGGCCACCCTGGCCTCCCTGATCACCTCCCTGCTCTGCCTTCAGCCAGCTCCTTCCAGCACTCACTCTGCTGCTCCCAGAGCCTGCACTGGCCCAGGATCTCCTCTTCTACTGCTGTCAATCTTCCATTTTAGGGCAAATACGTTGGAGACTAGAAAGTTATAAGACCCCTTGGCTTTTTAAAAATTTGTCTTCTCAGAAAACAAAGAATACTAATTCTACTTTTATGGTTTAATGTGTTGCCGCCATCTGCATGTCGATGGATATGTGTTTTTATATATATTTTACTCAATATTTATAAAAGCATGCACTGTTGGCTACATTCAGTTCAATTACATTTGATGTAAGAAGTTTTAATTTCAGTGAATTCAGGCACTCAAAATTTAAGCCCTCTGACATCTATTAATCAAATGGAAAAATTACAGGTAGATATTACAAAAATCAAGAGAAGTGTTTAATATAAATCCTGGACTTTTAGATATTTCCACAAATGTAATGTATACATTAGTACACGACCTTGAGCATTTTCACAACTCTTTGAACTCAAATTCCATTCTTAACTTTTACAGATAAATCGACATCCATATGTGATTTTAAGCAGCTCAAACATCAGCTCTTAAAAACAACCAGAAATGCTGCGGGCAAATCCCACCGAGCAGCAAATAATGGAACTGCAGCCAACAACCCAGGTACCTCCCCTGAGGCATCTGGAACTCGAAGATTACGAGCAGCCTTTGGTTTCTGAGGCGCCCGAGAGTGGGGACTCCCAACCCCCCAAGTCTAAGAAGGCCTCAGCAATAAGGACAACTGATCAAAAAGTCATCCCTGCGGGCTCCCTGCCACGGGCTCCTCCTTGCCTGCCCTCAGCCACGTGCTTACAAGATCTCACTTCCTCTCTGTCCCACAAAGCCTGACTCCTGAGATTCCAAGCCCTACTGCTTTCTGGGATGTGGCCATGGATGTCAACTGCACCTGTAAGGGGAGAAGCTGGTCAGGATACAGGATCCTGGCCATCCTGGCAGCGCTCAAGCTGATACTGTAACTTGGTAGTGAGTTACTTAATGCAAAGGTTTAACTTTGAATAATTTAGATATGTGTATTCTAACAGGGAAATTCTGAACGTAGAACACAGGCCACACCCTCACACAGATACTGTCTGGCCAGTACTCTTTTGTTTGCCTTTTCAATAGACGTTTTTAAAAGCAATTTTTGGTTCATAGCAAAATCAAGAAGAAAGTACAGAGTCCTCACATATCTCCTTTCCCAGCACAGGCACAGCCTCCATCATTCTCCTGCCCTCGCCGGACCAGCATGTCTGTACGACCGACAGACCCGCATCAACATGGTACCACCACCCACAGTACACAGCTCACACGAGGACTCGGCCTGCTGCTGCTCACTCTGTGGGTTCCACAGACGTGGAACGGCATGGATCCCCCATGAAAGCCCCACCCGGAGTTGTTTCCCACCCTACACATCCCCTATGCTCCTCCCATTCATCTCTCCCTTCCCCAACCCCTGGCAGCCACTGACTGACTGTCTCCACAGCTTTGCCTTTCACAGACTGTGCTGTGGTTGGACTCAGATAGCGCAGCCTGTCCAGATTGGAGATTCACTTAGCAACATGTGTTTAAGATCCTTCCGTGTCTTTTCATGGCTTAGGGGTCCAGTTCTTTTCAGTGCTGAATAATATCCCAGTATCTGACATACCACAGTTTATCCATTCACCTACTGAAGGGCATCTTGGTTGCTTTCTAGTTTTGGCAACTATAAAGCTGCTGGCAACGTCTGTGTGCACATTTCCACATGGAAGTAAACTTTCAGCTCCTCCGAGTAAACGTCCAGGACTGTGATTGCTCCTGTGGTCGGAGAGCTTAGTTCCAAGGAAAACCACCACGCTGCCTCGCACAGCTGCTGCCCCACTTCCCCCAGTGATGAGTGAGGGTCCTGATGCTCACACACCCACCAGCACGTGGTGGTGTCGGAGTTCGCATTTTGGTCAGGCTGATGGGTGTACTCTGACACCTCACCCTATGACATAAGACTCGGGCCATCTGTTCACGTGTAGATTTGCCATCTGTGTATCTTCTTTGTGGGGGTATCTGTCCAGGTCTTTGGTCCGTTTTTAATCAGGTCATTCATTTTCCTGTTGAGTTTTGAGAGTTCCTTGCACTGTTTGGATAACAGCCTTTATCAGATGAGTGTTTTACAGATATGTTCTCCGCGTCTGTGGCCTGCCCTCTCATGTTCCTGAGACACTATGTTTTTTATTATTAAAAACACTTTAGACAGAAGATGGACCTCCCAGCCCACCACGGTTCTTATTTTGGCCGTGGTCACCACCCTCCCAGCCCTGGTTCCCACCTTTCCACGATCTGCTGGTCCTATGGGCTTCAACCCATACTAAGTCCCTAACATATCTCCAATGATGGCAACGTGAAAGCAGGCAGTTTGCAGGTAGAAAGGAGCTGATGGAGGCCGGAGACGAGTGTGAAGGCCAGTGGATTCATCCCTCAGGGACTGGCAGGCCTCTCAGATGTCCCCCTGGGTCACCTCCCAAATGAAGTACCTGCTTTGGCCATGGGCAGGAAGCAGGACCTGGCCCAGATCTCAGCATATTTGACCTGGCACCGCATTTACAGGTGAGCCTCTGTAACCAGAAACTCTATTCTCTGGGGAGAATGCATTTTCATTATCAAGGCTTTTAGGCTTTTAATTAAGAAACCAAAGAGCAGTGCCTGGAGTGAGGATGCAGGGACTCTGGGTGACCCACACGCTCATTTCCACCTGGCACAAAGGACCCTGGAGTGAGGGTGCAGTGCCTGCTCTGAGTCACCAGCACACTCATCATTTCTACATAAAGAACCCTGTGAGTCTGTCCCAGGGCTTTTTAGCCTACACCTAAAAATTCACAGCTCAGAAAACCCTAATCATTTTAGGAACCTGAGGGGTGGGCCAAGGGGATCTCACAGAGTTTGGTGCTGGCTGTGGGATCAGCAAAGGGCGACTGGGGCTTCCCGCAAGCACTTCCGGGAGGCCATGCACTGGCCCGAGGCTGGTTCCGCCTCCTATCCTCGGTTCTCATGCCCAGCCGTGAGGGGAGCCCCCTGCTTCAGGAGCAGTCCCTGGCTCCAGGCCCTAACGTCCATGTCCAGGCCCCTGGTAGGGCAGCTTCTACCCCAGGGAGGCTGGGACTGGAGATAACCTGGAGCTCTAGGCAATCCTGGCAACCACGTGCTTCCCGAAGTGGCTGCAAACTCCTGCTTCCAAAACCTGGCACGGGCTGTGTGAGGCCTGGAACGCGGGAGGCTCATTTCGCAGGGTCCCCGCTCACATACAAAAGCAAGGCTAAGAGCAGGTAAATTATTTAATTACCCTCTCATGGTTATCAAGTCAAGTCATAGTCGCTTAGACCTATGTGTGACTAGAAGTATACACATTATGCAAGTGTATGTAAATGTGAATACAGACACGTTTTTTTTTTTTTTTTTTTTTTGAGACGGAGTCTCGCTCTGTCGCCCAGACTGGGGCAGTGGCGCGATCTCGGCTCACTGTAAGCTCCGCCTCCCGGGTTCACGCCATTCTCCTGCCTCAGCCTCCGGAGTAGCTGGGACTACAGGCGCCCGCCACCACGCCCGGCTAATTTCTTTTTGTATTTTTAGTAGAGACGGGGTTTCACCGTGTTAGCCAGGATGGTCTCGATCTCCTGACCTCGTGATCCGCCCGCCTCGGCCTCCCAAAGTGCTGGGATTACAACGCTTATTTTTTTATATATACCTTACGTATATGTATACACATGCATATGTATAAAACATGGATGAAAAAACCATAGTTAATATTTCAAAGGCCGGGCGCGGTGGCTCAAGCTTGTAATCCCAGCACTTTGGGAGGCCGAGACGGGCGGATCACGAGGTCAGGAGATCGAGACCATCCTGGCTAACACGGTGAAACCCCGTCTCTACTAAAAAATACAAAAAAAACAACTAGCCGGGCGAGGTGGCGGGCGCCTGTAGTCCCAGCTACTCCGGAGGCTGAGGCAGGAGAATGGCGTAAACCTGGGAGGCGGAGCTTGCAGTGAGCTGAGAGATCTGGCCACTGCACTCCAGCCTGGGCGACAGAGCCAGACTCCATCTCAAAAAAAAAAAAAATTTCAAATCTCAGTCACAAAGATCTCAGAAGCAAATTATTATCCTTAAATTCTAAACAAAGACGTAACATTTTACATTCTTACCAACAAAACATTCTCTATTAGCATTTTATTTTAAAAGCTAAGAATGCATTGCACTCTCTCAATCTCTATTTTTAACTCAGCTCACAAAGGCCCCTGTACCAAGGCCTCTGTACCGCCGCAAGAACGGCGGTGGTCACACCTGTGGCCATTTATCCTCCCTGCATCTAGCTTCTCTTCCTGAGGCAACAGCACCTCTGAAGTCACAGTCTGGCCTCCCAACTCTCCCCGCTCCCGGGCTTCTTGGCGTGTAAGCTCTGCTACACACACCTCAGCAAATACTGCTGATTAGCCAGAATCACCCAGAAATCTCTTAACCTTGATTCTGGCTGCTTTTGTAATTTGTAATATTTGTACTTCTGGTGTGATTTGAGGAACAACACATTATAAAACTAGAGAAGATGTGGTTTTTATTCTCTCCTTTCTACTTGCAACCTTGAAAATTCAAGTAGCAGCAAGGGTTTGTTGAAAGTAACTTCCACCAAATAGAACCTATTACAAAGGTACTACAGAGTGTCAAATAACCACATAGATGTAAAATAGAGATGCAGACACAGATATCAAATCCAATAGTTAAACCAAACTGAGAAATGCTTGCCAGTTTGATAGGACTTCTAAAACTTGACATAAGTGTTGGCTAAGAGATACAAGATGTTATGAGATGAGTGAGATGCTTGGCCTAGAACCACAGGCTCTCTCCTCTTTACAACAGAAAATCCATAAGGAAGTCAAATCTGAAAGAACCAGGTACCGTTGAACGGCATACTCAGCCATGCTTCCCCATCCCTGGGCCAGCTGCGGTGAGTGCAGCCAGTGGTTCACCAACATCCATCATCCATCCTCCAGGCCATGGCTACACTTTACTCCCAGGCTCCCTGCCATTATGTAGATTAGGTAAACCACGGCCACTCTCACCTTCAGCCTCCCCCGCCAGCATGGCAATCACCCATTCCCAACCACAACAAGGACAGCCGTGTCCCTGGGAACGCAGAGCAGGGGTCGGTAAGGAACCTGGATCCCTAAATACCTCATGGAGCAGTCACTAGCCTGGAACATCCTCCCTGACAGGTTTGCAAGAGAGAAAAACTGCTTGGTTCCTCAAGCAACAATATTACAGAGTCTCAGGTCACAGCATCCTTACCTACCCTCGTCAGGAACCGTTTATGCTCATCAAGACATGGGAACAAAACTGCAGTGGCACAGTCACACTCACCCAGAATGCAGACCACCTGCTGTTCACATTCATGAGTTGTGAGCCAGCCACGTGGCCTGGACAGCTCACTTAGCCACTGAAATTACATCATCTAAGATTTTGTGGCAGTTACTTTGATAAATTATCCCTCCTGCTATGAAGAGTAAGGTTTGGCAATTTTTTTTTTTTTTTTTTTTTTTTTTGAGTCGGAGTCTCCTGTGTCACCCAGGCCAGAGTGCAGTATTACAATCATGGCTTATCGCGGCCTTGACCTTCTGCCTCAAGCAATCCTCCCGCCTCAGCCTTCCAAGTAGCTGGGACCCACAGGCGAGTTTGATTTCTTTGCTAATGAATTCCTAATTCACCTTGCAGCGGGCCTGTTAGGGCCATATGCCCGGACATCCACCTTGCCGACCGGCCGTGTGGTCTCTAAGGTGGATGCACTCCGGTTGCCCGGGCTCTGCACGTGATGCTGAGTCTCCAAGTCTGCCGCTGTATAAGGGACTGACATCCCCGAGTGTCTCGACGTGCCACCGTGAGCCGGACTTTATTCCACAGGGCGACTCTGCTTCCCGTGACGAGATGCAGCACGTGAGCACAGATCAAAGGGTATCAGCAACTAACCCATTCCCCAGGTGCTAAGCAGAGGACCAAGAGTTTAGTTCCTTACTTACTTGCTCCAAGCTTGATTCAAAACAGCTTTCTGGGATCCTGGGGACAACCATCTCTAACTGGTGAGAATTCTGGCTTTAGTAACGGAAGAATCACCTAATGCCCATTTTGTAACTGCTGTTCTCATCAGAACTTGAGGTCGAAGGGTAAAATAAAAGGGGGGCCAAGATCTTGACACCCCAGGTTTGCACAAGGCTAACCAGCGTGATTGAGGGGGTGAAAGGAGTAGAATTTTTAAAGTGCTGAGTTTTAAAAACATGGCTGTAGGCTGGGTGCACTGCCTCACGTATATAAGCCCAGCACTTTGGGAGGCCGAGGTGGGAGGATTGCTTGAGGCCACGAGTTGAAGTCTAGCTTGAGTAACACAGCAACACTCTATCTCTTTAAAAAGAAAAAAAAGTTATTAAAATAGTAATAAAAAGGTTAATACAATAAATTACTATATCAACATGGCACCCCCTGCTGTCAAACGAGGTGCACTCTCTGTGGCTACCATGAGGTCCGGAGAGAAATGTAACCGGCATCATAGGGAAGGTGGACCCCAAAGCTCCACGGCACTACTCCTGTACAGTGTGTTAACCAGCATGAAGTCTCCTCCACAATCAGAAGCCCCACGCTGGGACCCTGCCGGCAGCCCCGACTGGACAGAATGGCCTCGTGAATGTCCCTTCCCGCCACAAGCTGCAGACCCTGAGCCAGTCCTGGCTGTGACTGAGGCTGCGCATAAACGTCTGCGCCCAACAGCTCACCTTTGTACATGACATGCCCAGGCCACCTCATTTCAAATGTTACGCTTGCCCCAAGGTGAATATGGATGTTACAGTTTAACTCACTGCATGTGTGCTAGACTTTCCCTATAAGTGTTCAGACATTGCACGAACCAGATGAACAAACCCCACTTTCCCTGTAAACGTTCCAACATTCCATGAGCCCGATGAACACACACAGCCAACAAACCCCGGAACGTGTAACGCCGCGGCCTCCTCCCCTCCTGAGGGGCACGTGCTTACAGCTCCCCCGAGACCACATTTCCCAAAGCACAGAGTGTTACTCGGAAAAGAAAACCTCCTTTTTCCTTCCTCTGTACATCTCGTGGTCATGTTAACAACTATTGCTACAAATGCAGAGAAACGAGGTATCATCTGTGCCGGTCACCGAATTCCTAGCACCAAAGCTTCAGGGTTCAGGTGAAGTTTCTATCACCCTAAAGCCAACTCTGGAGATGAAGGCCGAACTGGGGAAAGGCTGTGTCTCTGCAAATCCACACCACGGGGCCCTCTGCAGTTGTGTGTAAGGAACTCTTGGCCTGTCCTGGGGTTTGGGGAGATCAGGATGCAAGCAGATACTCTACGCTCTGCCACGGGACCGTGAAGTCTGCGGAACCTCAGAGGAACACAGAGACAAATGGCTGCACGAGTCCCACAGGCCGCGCCTCGATGGGCACCGGTGTCAAGAACATAGACACGCCAGGAGGGGCAGCTGATGCAGGCAACGCCTGCAACTCCAGCACGCGGCAGCGTACGAGAGGGGGGTCTCTGGCCAGGCTCCACCACAACTGCCATATTCTGTAGCAAAATTTTAATCATAGGTTGTAACTAGTTATAACTCTAACTGGTTTTACAGATAAACAGAACACAGGGTACCAACAGACTCCAAAGTACTTCGCCTAGAACCAAGTCTAGAATGCAGATGGCTGCTGCTCCGAGTGTGATGAGTCCCCTGTAGTGCCATAAATCCTAGATCTAGGTGACTAAGTGCTCTGCCTAAACCAGATGGCACCCTGAGGCTCTGAGGGCACCCTCTCTCCCCAGGCCAGTCCATCAGCCCCGGCAGAAGCTTCTAGAGTAAGAAACTGTGGATTTGTATTGGACAGATGTAAACCAGGCCAAGTCACAGGGACTCATCCTGGAAGCCCGTCCGTTTACCCACTCATGCCCTGGAGAGCCCTGCCCCCAGCTCCACATCCGCAGTCACGCCGAACCACAAGAACTGGCTTCTAGGCCCTCAAGCCACTCCCTCTCGCCCCCGGACAGACCCTTCTAAAACCTTGAGGCCCAGAGTAGCCTTAACAGGTGGCCCAGCAGAACTGGCCTCTGCATGTATTGATACTTTGTGTGTGAGTGTGTGGGGGTGGTGGTGGTGGTTCTTGTTCTGTCACTCAGGCACAGTGCACCATAAGTACAGTGGTGCTATCAGGGTTCACTGCAGCCTCAACCTGCCAGGCTTGGGTGATCCTCCAGCCTCAGCTTCCCGAGTAGCTGGGACCACAGGTGCACATCACCACTCCTATTTAATTTTTTGTAGAGTCAGGGTCTTGCTATGTTGCCCAGGCTGGTCTCGAATTCCTGGGCTCAAAAGTGAACTGCCCACCTCAGCCTCCCAAGGTGCTGGGATGACAGGTGTGAGCCACCATGCCCAGCCTAGAATTGGTTTTTCTTAAACCTGAGTTTGACACATGAACCCCACTTACATAGATATCAGCACACTCTCACAGCTCGAGGGTTTTTCTGAATCCCGATTCTGTCCGTTCAAAGGTCAATATCTAAGATAGGGTCAGAACTGACCCTCCCTCAGTGAAGCCTAAGGGCAAATGCAGCAGCATCTCAGTGTATGAGGAGACAAAGTAAGAAGGGTGGAAAATACACACTGAAATTCTAGTGTTAGAATCATAATCACCAACACTTTAAGAGGCAATCTGCTTTCCAAAACATGTAGCTGCTGGATTAACTCCAAAGTCACCAGATTCCACAGGCAGGAGCTCAGAGGGGCACAGCTTTCTAAGGCCGCACAGCCCAGGGCAGAGTAACAGCCTCGGGGCAAAGCAAACTAAACAAAGGCTTGGTTCTCTCAAGGATGAAGGTGCTCAAGTCCTTCCAAATAGATTCTTCTTCTAAGTAAGTTAGATGCCTCCTACAACACTGTTTAGAGTGCCAGTGTGTTCAGAAACATGCGGTTGAAAATACATCTCAGGACCCCAAAATCACTACGCTAAAGGGACGTCAATGTGAGGAACAGCTTAGGGCAAACCTGCCTCCCATGCTCTTCCGAACAGAGACAGCTACTGGGGGAGGAAAAAAAAAAAAGCCATGTACCTCCCTCACAACCGATCCACAAGGAAATTCCCCATGGACAGAGGACAGAATTCAAAGTCCCCATCTGCACACGGAGATAAATGCGGATCTGGCTGCTTCCTCTGGAAAGGTACACCAGAAACGCATTTGTCTGATCTACCTGTGACCTGGAAACCCCTCCCCGCTTGGAGCCGAGCCTCCCTTCCTGGACCAAACCAACGTACATCTCATATATATTGATGTCTCACGTCTCCCTAAAATGTGTAAGACCAAGTTGTGCCCCAAACACCTTGGGCACGTGTCCAGGACCTCCTGAGGCTGTCGCAGTGTGTCCTTAACCCCTCGTGAGGCTGTGTCTTTAACCTTGGGAAAAGGAACTCTCTATGGGACGAGAACCGTCTCAGAGATCCTTCTGGTTTACAGGAAGCATTCTCTCCTGCGAGTATATCAATGAAATCATGTGGAATTACAAAGTGCCACTTTAGTAAAGGCCAAAGGAATTAGGGTTCAATGTGCTTAAAAAACAAACAAAAACAAGTAACGTTCTGTCAATGGACCATGAAGGCCACACCCCCTTTGGCAGTGAAGATGTCAACTGGGACGAGAAGCCCCTCCTGCGGATGCAGCAAAGGCTACCCTCTGACCCCACTTCCCAGAGTCTAGGTTCCCACTGCTCAGGGAAAAGCAACCCCAGCTTCACGGGGCTCGGGCCTCCAAACCCAACTCCCACCCATGCTGGAGAATCACCCCAGGGACTAGCGAAATGGCAGGTGCAACTCTCACCTCATCCCCTTAAAGGGGAAAAGGCACCTTCCCGCTCCTCTTCCTGCTGGTGGGAACAGGGGCAAGAGCTGGAGGGGCAGGAGCTGGAGGGGCAGGAGCTGGAGGGGCAGGAGCTGGAGGGGCAGGAGTCGGGCGGCAGGAGGGAAGCAGCCTGGGTCCCTGCTAGTCACAGATGGCAAATGCCAACCATCCCCGACCTTCACTTTGAAAAGAAATCCTTCTCTTTTGTCAGGTCCCTGGTTAGAAGTTTGCACCCATTCCTTAAAAACAAAACAAAAACAAAAACAAAAACAAACATGAAAAAAACCTCAGATACAAAATGGGTGTCTTCCTGACAATATTTCAATTATCTGGAGGCCTTGGGTCAAATGACGGCAAAACAGGAATCTGAACACTGTTATTCAGAAAACTACCTTCCACAGCCCCCTCTACCCTCCCAGGCTCTCACCTTATGGTGTTTGTCTGCTAGATGATTAACAATAATTGGTTTTAAAAACTAGGTGTACAGAACAGACAAGAAGTCAGCTCGGGTTGAGGGGAAGCAGGATAAAACCCCCTTCCCCACAGGACAGTGGAGGAGGAACCTTCAGCACCTGGGTTTGCAGGATGCTGGATCTCTGAGAGCATCTCTCACAGCTCAAGTACGGCCAGACCCTCCTCTGACACAGCCTGTTCAGGCGAAGGTGGCACCTGCCCTAGAGATCCACAGCCCTGTGCGGGGCTCAACTGGAGCTGAACTTTCCTCCCTTGGTAAGAGTCAGGGCCAGGGGTGGGGAGAGGAGAGAAGCAGCAGGCCTGAGGACCACTGTGGAAACTCCATGCCACGCTAACTCTCGTCTGATGTGCTCCGGCCAAAGCCACGCTTCTCGGAGGGCGTTTCCCTTCACACATCCGGAAATCATCAACGTCTAGTCTCCCCACAGAACAGATCCTTCCCCAGGAGGCAGACACTTGGCTGTAACACGGGGTAATGAGGGGCGCGCCTTCGTGCCCATTCTGTAATGTTTCCCGTTACCTATTTTACCTTAAGCGACAAATGATTCCCGTTTACACGGGACACAGTGACACAGACAGCAAAACACATGAGATTCAGTGTGATCCCACACCCGTCACTGCTGACCTCAAGTTCTTTGTTCGTTTTGCTTCTAGAGTTTGTACTCTCTCCCGGGGTTCCAGGCCTGTGGATTCAACCAATCATAGATCAAGAATATTTTTTAATGTGTTTGTACTAAGCATTCAGAATTTATTATTCATTAAACAACTACTCCCATGGCATGTCCATGGTATAGCTGTTATGAGCAACCCTGACATGACTGTCTGCAGGAGGATGTGCGTATGTCATATGCAAACACGATGCCATTTTAGAGCAGGGACCTCAACACCCACAGACCTCGGATTCCATAGGCAGTCCTGCAGCCTACTCCCATGGGCACTGTGGAATGCCTATAACAGAAAATGTGGAGGTTTTAAATAGTTATGCACTAAATCTAATCTTTTGTTAAGAAATTACTATGTATCATGTGTATTATTTGGAAGTCCTTCATGGCCCAGAGACTTGACATGTTCTTATCTTTTTGTCCACGGATCTAGCCATTCCAGTAAGCTTATTGAACACAAATCAATTTTACAATTAAATTCTTACAGGAATCACACTCAATCTGTAAGTTGCTTTGGTTTTTAAAGGGAAATAACCAATAGTTTTGCAAACCAGCTATATCATAGAATAACAGGACAAAGTAGCCCCATGACATGCCAAAAACATGGGGTTTCAAAGCTAACCAGTATAAAACACGTTAAAAACCCCTAAATATGAAAACGTTTTACACCACAACAGATATTCCAGAAAAAAACAAGATATTCAAAAAAGGCCTTTGCAGAAAAGCACTTTCCCCTTCATTTTTCACACGGTTTCCAGAAGCTTGTGTTTGGCAATGACCATGAACCAGAAGTAGCGTCCGCTGCAACTACTGCTACCGCAAGACAGAATATTAAGGCAAAAAAAGAGAACACATTGATGAGAACAGGTAGAGTGTTATACAAATAAGTGTGTTCTAAAGTCAACAATGTTCAAATTCTAGGTCTCCCACAGACACTAGACGGTAACCACCAAAGCTTATGTACCTGGCAACGTTCAAGGAGACCAAGTTCAGAGCTGTCACAAGGCAGCACCATCCTCAGGAGATTATCTCAGGCGGGTTTGAGGGCAAGTGCCCCCGTCACAGCGGGAAAGCTGCCCAGCCCAGCACTTCCTGAGATCACAGACCTTCGCCTTCCCACGTCTTCAATAGTTCCTTTACACCGGGAACCAGAGAGCAAAACCTAAAACACTTCCTCAAATCTCAAGACAGTCTTTAGAGCTCTTTTCCTTCCCCTTCTCTTACTGAAAAAGCCTATTTTGTAAGCAACCTGTAGTGCTTCCCAGAGCTGGGGCGGGAGGAGAGCTGGTGTTGGGTAGACCGAGTTTCAAGCGTGGGGAGACCAGGAAGTTCTGGAGATGGATGGCGGTGATCGTGGCACCACAGTGTGAACACACTTAATGCCACCAAACCATACACTTAAAAATAGAGTGCTATGTAATTTTACAACAATCAACACACTGAGAAAACTCATCTATAATTACTGTCACTTCTAATATCTTACATCCTGTAAGTTTCATTTGCTTTTGGAAATCCTCAGAGCAATCATGAAAAACTAGTACCCTATCGTCTCTGAAACGCAGGCAAAGTCGTTCAAGGGTTTTTTTTTTTTTTTTTTTTTGAGACGGAGTCTCGCTCTGTCGCCCAGGCTGGAGTGCAGTGGCCATATCTCAGCTCACTGCAAGCTCCGCCTCCTGGGTTCCCGCCATTCTCCTGCCTCAGCCTCCCGAGTAGCTGGGACCACAGGCGCCGCCACCTCGCCCGGCTAATTTGTGTTTTTAGTAGAGACGGGGTTTCGCCGTGTTAGCCAGGATGGTCTCGATCTCCTGACCTTGTGATCCGCCCGTCTCGACCTCCCAAAGTGCTGGGATTACAGGCTTGAGCCACCGCGCCCGGCCTCAAGGGTTTTGATTATAGGAAAGTAGCTGGAAAGCAAAGCGCCCGTTAGACACGGCAGCCATGGTAGGACAAACACATGGTAGGAAGGTGGTGGTCATGCTACACACAGATGGGAAGGGTTTCGGGAGCCAGAGCACCCGATGCTCGGGAGGCACCTGGGCAGGAGCTGAGAATGAACCAAACACGTTCGATCACGCAACATTCACAGACCCTGAGTCCAGCCACCGCCGCTGACATCCACTGTGGCTGGGGTGTCCTCTGCCACAGAGATACACACCCTGCCAAGGATACTGTACAGATTTAATGTCAAAGCACAGACACGCTCAGGTCCAGCTGTTCAGATAGAAGCAAACACATTTCCCACACACCAGCAGCAAGACTCTCCACCTGACTGCGTTCGGAATAACGATCTTCTTTGCCAGGGCTGAGCCATGCTTCCCTCTCGCCTGTCCTCTGCCTTCACCAGCTTCGTGAGCGTTTCCGGGCAAGTGTTTGTGCAGGTGCTATCACTTATTTCCACAGCGAGAATATACACAGACACCACACAGAAATGGGCAACCCCGTTAGGAGCTGTGCAGGGACATCTAACTCATCCGATGCGCCAAATTCCTGTTGCCATGGAAATTAAACTAGCTAAACTACCGTTGCTATGACCTCATCTCTTACTGCACCACTAAAGATCATCCGGGTAAGAGGAATGTGTCTCTGCATAGCATTTAGCTCACGTTTACATGTCATTTTTCCCTGAATATGGTTATGTGAGATAGAAATCAGTAAGATGGGGTGTAACATCTAGTATAGGATCATTGTGTCTCCTAGGCTCAAACACTTCCTTTAAGATCCTCAGAAAATGAAGTTTAACTCTGGGGACGCGAGTTACATAGTAACTTGTTTTGGATACTGTCTCTTTCACAATCCAAATATCAACACCAAAGAAGTTCTTGAGTTCCTTTTGAAATTGAAAGGAATTTACAAACCATAAAAGCCCCAATATTAAAGGATACAATTCAGTCTTTTTAGCATATTCTCAAAGCTGTACATCAACCACTAGTATGTAATTCCGGGACTTTTTCACCACGGGTCGAAGAAACCTTGAACCCATTAAGAGTCAGCACCTGCTCCTTCCTTCCACCAGCCCCTGGCAATCGCCAGCCGACTTCCGTTTCTCTGGATTTGCCCATTCTGGACACCTGTTGTGAGGAGAATCGTACAGTGCGTGACCTTCGGTGCTGACATCTTTCACGTCCAGGGAGAGTGGAATCTCACAGTGAGTGACCTGTTGACAGATACCTGGACTGTTTCTACTACTACGAATAATGCTGCTATGAAGACTCTTGCATAAGATTTTTTTGGCAAAAATATTTTCAATTTTCTTGGGCGTATGCCTAGGAGTGAAATTGCTGGGTTGTACGGTGATTTCATGTTTAACTTTTCTGAGAAACTGCCAGACTTTTCCGAGAAACTGCCAGACTTTTCCAAATCAACTGTACCATTTTACTTCCCCTCCCACTAGCAATATATCAAGATTTCAGTTTTCCCAAATTCACCACCATGTCCCTGTCCAATACTGGGGTTTTACCCATCCCGGTGGTTGTGAAGTGGTATCTCACGGTACTTTTGATTTCCATTTCTAAGATGATGAATTCTGCTCAACATCTCATGTGCTTTTTAAGGCATTTATATGTCTTTCTTTAGAGAATGTCTATTCAAATCCCTTGTCCATTTTTAAATTGGATTTTTACTAAGAGCTTTTAAATATATTCATGATATCAGGTCCTTATCATGATAATGTATTCCGTTCTGTGGGTTGTCTTTTTACTTTAAGAGTATCCTCTGAAATGAACATTTTTAATTTTGATCCCGTCTTTTTCCCTTCAGTTGCTTGTTACAGCTTTAGACGTCTCAGCCAAGGAAACATTGCCTAATCCAACGTAGCAGTTTCACCAGGATTCTTCCCTAAAGGTGTCATGGGCTGAACTATCCCCCCTCTCAAGATTCACATGTTAAAGTCACAACCCCGGAAACTCAAAATGTCACTGTACCTAAGTGTACAGGGCCTTTAACTTGGAAATTTAGGTCACATAAGATCTTAAGAGTAGGCCCTGATCCAGTATGACTGGTATTCTTTTGAGAGAATTTAGACACAGTCCTCAGTGCTGCATGCACATAAGAGAAACCACTGAGGACACAGAGAGGACGCCGTCTACACAGCACGGGGTGAGGCCCCAGAGAATCCAACACTGGCCGCACCTTGATCCCAGGCTTCCAGTCTCCAGAAAAAAGGAAATAAGATGCTGTTGTTTAAGCCGCACGGTCTGTGGTGTCCGTTATGGTACCCAGCAGACTGACAGAATGGGTCTCACAGTCGACTCCTTACGCTGGATCCATTTTGAGCTTTGCGTGTAGGGTGAGGAAGGGTCCAGTCCATCCTTTTCCATGTGGATACCCTAGTTGTCCCAGCACCATTGAGTTGTGAAAGGAAAAAAGTAAAGCAACCCTTACCGTCCTTTCTCCATCAACAGATTAGAAGATACACTGAAAAATCATGGACAATTTTCTCAGTTTAAGCCAGTGGTTTTCAAATTTTTGGGTCTCAGGAACCCTTTGCACTTTATTCAACATCACAAAAAAGCTTTCTCATCAGGCCGGGAGTGGTGGCTGCTCATGCCCGTAATCCCAGCACTTTGGGAGGCAGAGGCAGGTGGATCACTTGAGGTCAGGAGTTCAAGACTGCGCTGACCAACATGGCGAAACCCCATCTCTACTAAAATACAAAAATTAGCCTGGCATGGTGGCGAACACCTGTAGTACCAGCTACTAGGGAGGCTGAGGCACAAGAATCACTTGAACTCAGGAGGCAGAGGTTGAAGTGAGCTAAGGTCACACCACTACACTCCAGCCTGGGTGGCAGAGTAAGAATCTGTCTCAAAAAAAAAAAAAAAAAGTAACAATTTAGTTTATTTTACAACGATAAAGTCATTACATCTTAACACAGTCTTCAAGAAGAAACCATTTTCCAAAATAAGCAGCAGCGTGGCAACAGTTTGTGCTGCCGTGAAAACACCTAACATCCCTGCACCTCAGACAGCAGGATTCTCATGCCTGCATCTGCGTTCAGTGGGCTACAGAGCCGTGGCTGAAGTTTATGAAAGATGTCCGACCCCACGCTGATATACAAGTAGGAAGCAGTATTTTCATTGTGTTTTCAGATCATTTTAAGTATTCTCTGCTGCCAAATGTAACAAGTGGCACTTCCGCACAGGCTGTCTGCAACGCAGAGACTGCGCTCTGGTCGACGGGCCTTTCTGCCCCAATTCCTTCTGAGTCAACTGGTCCGTCCTGCACTTGAATGGCTTTTACCAGCACACGATTTTGTAATCACACATTGGTTAGAAAACACTGGTTCATAATTATGAGCAACTTCCACATTTCGTTCTATATCAAAAAACAAACAAAAACACATCAATATCACCATTGATCACATGAGAAAGTGGTGGACACAAGATTTTTATATTTTAATACTCATTGGAAAGCTCAAATGTCTATCATTGGGAATAATGTAAGGTACTTTCCTTGAGATGAAGTCATTTTGTTCATTTTTCAGGCCACACCTGCAAATACCTCCATCTGAAGTGGCATCATTTGTAAGTCATTCTTTCTATAAAGGCGGCCGTTAGTGGAAGAAGTGGTTCTGCAGGTTCATAGCTCAGAGGCACCAGTGCTCTCCCAAGATAACCATAAAATCCGCAGAAGACGCACCTGTGCACACTTCCTGTTTCTCACTCAGAACATTCCAGAAGGAACCCTGAATCCCGATGCCGCAGCGGGACTGAAGTTTGCTCTCACCCACACAATAAACCCAGCGAGCTCCAACAGCCCCCACCCCGAGGCCACAGCCCTGGTCCTCTGTCTGGTCTAGGAGGGCTCCTGCAGCTCCAGCCTAACAGGGAAAAGCAGGCACCCACATGTCAGAAAGCCCTCCCAAAGCCCGGCGAGCACTTCCGCTTATGTGCCAGCTAAGTGCGTTTGAGAAGGATACAACCAGCTGTACGGCAGGCAGCGAGGTACCAGCAAATACTCAGGGTTCATGTTACTGAGGAAGGAAGGTGAACAGCGAGATACCCAGCAAGTACTCAGGGCTCACGTTATGGATGAGGAAGCCAGGCAGATAATGAGGTACCCAGCAGGGTTCACGTTTCCGAGGAGGAAAGGAGGGTGAAGACAAGGGGGATGGAACAGCCTGTCATAAGCTTTAGCATTTACAAGGCTCACTGAAGATTATCCGATTTGATCTTAACAGCTCACAAGATAGGCAGAGGCACGGCTCCTTCACTTCATAAAGAGATCCCGAGAACTGATGATGACCACGTGCTCTTCCCACAGGCTCCCAGAAATCATTCTCAAATCATCTCTCAGTTGTATACATGTGATAGTATCTCAGTCACGTCCCCTCTCTGCAGGGGAATTTTAATGCCGCCCTGCTGTTGCTTCGCACCCCTGCCCTCTCCTGCATTTCAGCCATGCCCACCATCCATGGGGAGTCTGCACCACCCCACCCCCGCTGCTGCTGAGGGCTTGGATCACCCTTATCTTTCATTTCCACCTACAGGGACCTGTTCTTCCTTCAAATGCAGCTCAAACTCTCTCATTGTGTGAAGCCTTTTCCAGCCATCACAACTGTCATGTGTAAAATCAGTCTGTGGAATGCTTCATTCAGGAGGTGCTTATGTTGACTCATCGGCTGTGATCAGGACCAACTTCTGAGCAAACCAGGGGGTCCCCGCTCCCCAGCTCTGCTCCAGTGCACTTAAAACAAGGATTCCTGGAAGCCCCTTTTTAGCCCAATTCACGCATGAGTCTGCCCCACACCCTACAGAAAAGCCCTGGTGGTCGGCGGTCAGGGCTCGGGGCCCCCAGGTGGGTAAGGAGAGCTTAGTGCCCTCTCTGGACTTGTCGCTCAGAGACCCGTGGCTGGAAGGGAAGAAACTTGCATCCTGTGAAACATCCAGGCCCCGAGACCCACTCAGGAGCAGAAAATGGGGAAAGAGCCTCGAACACACCCACGGGAGGGCAGACAGCAGGAGCCACGGAGGCCACCAGGAGGGAGGGAGGCAGGCAGTGAGGCCAGAGGTGATGTGGCCAGGAGGGAGTTGATGTCGCCAGAGGTGACGTGCTGTGGGGATAACACGGTGTGGTGCGGGGAGGAGATGTGGCCAGAGGCAACGTGGCCAGGGAAGGAGACATGGCTGGAAGTGACAAGAGGGGTCTCCAGGCCTCAGATTGTGCCTGATTTTTAGATGACATTTTAATTAAGATGTTATATCTAACTTTAACGAAAAATAGCAATTTAGAACCATTGTGTACATTTAAAGCACGATACAAATAGACCACATTTCCCAAACCAAAGAACAGTGCATTAAAGGAAAAAATAGCAGCTCACCAAAAAAAAAAAAAAAAAAGAGAGTAAAGAAAAAATTCATTTAAGATCAGAAATAAAGAGATCCTACAGCTCTTCTAGTCCAATCCCCACCCTAACGTGAATGGGGGAAAAAAGAAAGTAGATCCTAGTCAGTCAGAATTAACGACAAAACCGATCCAAATTTACCTTCCACTTGACAGAAAACAAGAAGCTCATCAAGGAATCCCTACAAACAGTAGCTTTAGTAGTTCCCAAAATGCAAAATTCACCTACAAATTAAATCCACTGCTAAGTGTGTATATAGTAATTTTTTTCATTATTGCCTTCCTCATCCCCAGGGGCTTTTTTAGACCTTTTTTCCCCAATTGCCTCCAACACCCAGGAAATTTAAACCCCACAAGTAAACCGTGTCTCGATTCATCCACAGCGTCCTTTAGAGCAGACAGTCCATTGCTCTAAGACGTTCTTGTCACCTAAGCACCGATTACAGCCTAAGAACGCACAACACGTACTCATACGAACTCTGACAGACAATAGGTGAGATATGGCACATGAGGAGGAAGACAAGATAAATGAGCTTCACCGACACCCCAGATCCGAGAAGTGAAACAGGCAGCCTGCTCGGGTGCAGGTGACTCCTGGAAAACAGCCAAGGGCAGCATTTGGAGAAGCAGCACCAAAGGGCCAGGAGGGTCTGGGGGCTTTAGAAGGGAGGGGCGCCCCGACCAGGTACTGGGGGATTCAGAAGGGAGGGCGCCCCGACCAGGTACTGGGGCCTCAGAGGGGAGTGATGCCCCGATCACTTGCTGGGGGCTTCAGAGGGGAAGGCCACTCTGACCTCGTGCTGGGACTTCAGATGAGAAGGCGCCCCGATCGGGGCCTTGGGGCGGCAAGACAAGCCCAGGGTTCCGTCGTCACTTTTCACTCCCTACTTCCGAATCTCGTCCTGAAGTTGCAGCCAGTCCAGGTATTCATTTACCCATAAAATTATGTATCTGTGAGTAACACAAGTCACTAATCCACACAGATCTGAGTTCACAGATACCTCCCAGAGATGCCACCATCCCTTCTGGTAGAAGAGCAGCCCAGGGGCCCACGCTGCTAGGAAGGCAGACTATCTCCAGCCTGACGCTGCAGAGTCCTCAACACAAAGTCTACCTTTGGGAACATGCCATCTCCTACAGAAGCAACTAGGGGCATGTAGGGTTTTTTAAAATCTTTTTTTTCTTAAGACAGCGTCTCCCTTTCTCACCCAGGCTGAAGTGCAGCGGCTCAATCTCGGCTTGTTGCAACCTCTGCCTCTCGAGTTCAAGTGATTCTTCTGCCTCGGCCTCCCGAGTAGCTGGGGTTACAGGCGCCTGTCACCACGCCCGACTAATTTTTTATATTTTTAAGTACAGATGGGATTTCACCTTGTTGGTCAGGCTAGTCTTGAACACCTCACCTGACCAGCAGTGAGGGTGGAAGGGGCGCCATGTGAGTGCTTAAAACTTAAAATTGAAAGTCGGAAGATACAGCCAGGAAAGCAATGCTCAAGAAGCAACTCCAGGGTGACTCTTCCTAGAGCTATTGCTATTGAACATCTTTAAAAACATTTCCAGGGTGACTTCCTAGAGCTATTGCTGTTGAAAATCTGTAAAATTCTTCATTTCAAAATTAGCTTTTATTACACTGTCTTCCCTATTCTACCAAGACTCTAGAAAACAAAACCATTACAATTTCCAATTCTATCTTATAGCAAGTTAGAAATACACGTTTCCTCAAAGGATTCTACGTGTTTGCTTGGCAATATCCTTTCCATGCCCCGTACTACTGCCCACAACAGGGAAGGCTTTTCCAACCCAACCCAACCCAACCCAACCCAACCCAACCCAAGGGCCCTGAGACAGGCCCCTAACGAATCGTCTACAAACTCTTGAGACAGGCTTGCCCTGACAAATCATCTGCAAACTCCATCTTCCATTAAAAACAGTACCGAAAATGAGCATATTACCACTTTTTAAAAATTACTGTGAAGTGGACAGTGTTCAGTTCTGTGAATTTCGGCACACATATTCCCATAATCATCATCACACAAGCAGAACAGTGCAACAGCCCCAAACCCACTCACGGGGCCTCATAAGCATACCCTCCCATTCCCAGCAACCACCCTCTCTGTGTTCTCCTATCCCTCGGGTCTGTCTTTTGCGAGCGTTGTGGCAAAACACTCACAAAATCACGATTTCCTGGGCATCGTGCTTGGAGGTGCACTCAGGGTGTCCTGCGATCAACAGCCAGGCCTCGGGGCTGCTGGATATTTATTATTCCACGTATGGCTGTGGCACATTGTAACCTGTTTTGGGCAACTATAGACAGCGCTATTAACATCTGGGCACAGTTTTTCTTAAACATCAGCTTCTGTTTCTCTAGGGTAAATACCCAGGATTGGGGTCACCGGGCCCGACGTTTGTGTGAGTTCAGTTTTGTAAGAAACCCAAGCTGTCTGCACCGTGCTGAACCCCAGCATCGCACAGGAGTCCCGACTGCCTGTCCTCACCAGCACCTGGGGCTGTCGGAAGACCTTAGTCAGGTGCTCCAGCAGGGGTGTGAACAAATTTACTGTGGCTTTGGTGCACATCTCGGTGCAACCAGTCATGCTGAAGGTCGTTTCAGATGCTTTCGGGCCATCCTCCCGTCCATCTCAGCGAAGCATCTGTTCAGGTCTCTTCCGCTTTTAAGTCAGGTGGTTTGTTCTCTGTCATGAGCCGTGGGAGTCCTGTGCATTCTGGATACGAGTCCTTTGCCGGCTGCATGGTTCATACACATCTTCTCCCCATCTATCGAAAATGTGTCTCTTCAATTCCCTAGGGGTGTCTTTTATATTAGAAGTTTAATTTTGATGAGTCTTACCTACTTGTTTTCTTCCTTGATTATGGATCATGGTATGGCTAAGAGCTCTCACCCTAGGTCTCCACAATTTCCCTTTCTTCTACAGGTTTTGTAGTTTGGTATTTTACATTCAGGGCTATGGCCCACCTTAATTTTCATACAGGAATTTCTCCCTGTTTTCACTCTTTTGCATACGGCTGTCCCATAATTCCAGCACCATTTGTTGAAAAGACTCAAAATTCCACTGAACTGCTTTTGCGTCTTTGGATCGGTTCTGGACTCCACTCTGTCAGCTGACCCGTGCGTCCATCTTGAGCATAATTTATGACTTTAGTGGCTGTCTCTGTGAAAAAAGTAATTCTGTCTGGAAGCAAAAGCCACATTAGAAATGCTCTAAATAAGATTCTTCCTCTTGTCAGGAGAGCAAAGCCACTGCCCTAAGCAGAGGTGAGGCCTCAACAGCTCCCAGGCACAACCTTAACACACAATGGGGAAGGGAATTCATTTCAAGGGCCACAACGTGAGACCAGCATAGCCATGAAAACTGCAATCATTTCACAACAGAATGAAATTCATAAAGAACTGCTGAGAAGCGTATGATAAGTTACATAAATCACTGTTCCTTAAATTCTGACGGTTGACTAGGACAGAAATAGCTTCACGGTACAGTTCAAACAGGAGAAAGGTAGGTAGGGGTGGTTTCCACACCACACAGGACCTGCAGGAAAGGGACACTTTTCCTCTAAACGGGAGATCCCGGGAGTGATGTGATAAACCATGGTGAGAGGCACAGAACGGTGCAAGCTGGAGTCGCGGCCTTCGCCCCACCACAGAGTCTGTGTCCGTGAACGACGAGGCTCAAATGTCAGGCCGGGGCAACCGAGGCAGTTATCAGGGGACAAGAAAACGAGCGCACGGTGGAGGCAAAGGTCTGAAATCGCGCGGCAACTTCGAGTCAAGTGGGACAACCTGACTCAAAATACAGGTTCCAAAAACCATCACAGAGAGCTGTTCCTTGGCCCTGGAAAGGCTAAGTGACCAATGCCCACACTGAGCATCTGCTCCCAGAGACGACCCTGGTGACCTAAGGCCCAGCTCCTCCGAACCCTCGCTGAACCTCAGTGAGGAACTTCGTTGGTATCTTACGGCACATTGACATATTCCCTTAAAATCTGGTATTTCATCAACACTGCAGGCGCCAGCTTTGACTCATACACATTTCGATTAAACAAGATAATTTACACCCTGACCATGCCAGGTAAGAGGTTTACTACAATCTTTAAACAGAGCCAGAGGCTACAGTCTGCTCCTACCCAACACCATGTCTCTCCAAGTTCGATGGGTTTTTACTTTCCATGTCTTCACTTGCCTAGTGCTAGAAAGCAGATTAAAAACAGAAGGAACCCAGAAACACTATTGAATGAGACTCAAATATCTTGCAGTCATCATCGTGATGAGATGTTTATTAAACAGAAATGTTCTCCCCTGTAGAAAGCAACACACATCAACACACACCGATAACTGTCGCCAGCATTCCAGATCATCTTCCCTTCCATGGCCACAGTGCAGGGCAAAGGACCACGCACACCTACAGACCCACGGAAAGCGGGGTGACACGGCCGATTCTTGTAGCGAGCAGGCCAGGGTACACTCAAAGTGCATCTCTTTCCAGAGGACCGCCACGGAAAGTTACACATTTATTCCACGAGTTAATGGCACTGCACCCAACATTTCTGTAAGATTCTCTTAGCAAGCTTTTCCTTCTGCCTAAAATGTCCTGACACAAACTGAAAAAGCTCTTGGAGCTGCCAAAGACTTCAGTATCCCCTTAACTATTGTCATGCACGCCCATGTGAAGAGACCACCAAACAGGCTTTGTGAGCGCAACATGGCTGTTTATTTCACCTGGGTGCAGGCGGGCTGAGTCCGAAAAGAGTCAGGGAAGGGAGGTAAGTGTGGGGCCGTTTTATAGGATTTGGATAGGTAAAGGAAAATTACAGTCAAAGGGGGCTTGTTCTCTGGCGGGCAGGAGTGGGGGTCACAAGGTGCTCAGTGGGGGAGCTTTTTGAGCCACGATGAGCCAGGAAAAGGAATTTCAAAAACAAACAAAAAAAAATCATCGCTTAAGGCAAGGACTGGCCATTTTCACTTATTTCTGGTAGAATATTATCAGTTAAGTTCAGGCAGGGCATTTGAACTTTTGTGATTCTTCAGTTACTTCAGGCCATCTGGGCGTATATACGTGCAAGTCACAGGGGATACGATGGCTTGGCTTGGGCTCAGAGGCCTGACAACTATAGTCTTTACTTTTAAGGTGTGGGGTCAGATCATATAATCCCCAACTAAGCTCCTGATGCTGTGTGTGGCATCCAGTAACAGTAAGTTCCATTCCTGGATTACATTTGACTCAAGAGTCCACAGTGAGAACGATTTCTGGTGAATGAAACCCCAGGCAGGAGGGTGATTCCACTGGGCAGCTCTTCACACACAACCCAGGAGCTGAGGGGAGAGGAAGAGGCCCACGCGCGTCCACCGTGTTCACGCCCCCTTGGAATGCGCCCCACTCCTAGAGACCCGGACCCAAGGGAAATCTGACCTGAAAATGGGCAAACCCTCACTTTGGCAGAGGGACAGGGACTCGGGGCCACAACTTGACCTCAGAGCAACACAAGTGCAGACACAGTACCCCAGGACACCCTCCCCACCCAAATTCAAGGAGGAAAACCAACCCCCCGACCCCTTGCGGAAACCCCCGGCGGCTGGAGCAGACGCCTGCCGGCCTGTGCAGCCTCTGCCGTCTCACATTCCGGGCTCAGCAACTGTGCCTCAGCCCTGGCACTGCTCGCCACACCCACAGGTGTGCCAGGAGGGGCAGGTCCTAAGGTCTCCACTGCACCAAAGCCTGCAAGCCGCCCCTAAAAGTGGCCTTCAGAGTTTCTTTCTACCCCTAAGATCCCAGCGCCCCTCCTACAATTCTAGGCGGAAAGGTGAATGGAGACCAATGGACAGAGGTGTGTGCGAGGACACGCCAGGCAGCAGCACTGGGCAGGAGGGCACTAACGCTCACTAAGCAAAGAATCAATGTTGCTTGCCACAAAAATGAGAGCAGTAAAGATTTCTTCAAACAGAAATGAGTTTGTGTCATGATTTGCTCTTAATACATAAGAAAGCATAAAAGTAGGCCTATTAACAATTACGTAAATCTTTAGAGGCCCTTGAACTACTTCTGCCCCGAGTCCTTCCCTTGCTATTTATGGAAATATGGGAGAAACCAGGAGGTCTGAGCGTGGACCTGGCCATGCTCCCAGGGGCCGAGGAAAGTACCCATCTGTCCAGTCTTCCCTCCACCCCGCGGTTCCCTCCTACCCAGACTCTTGGGCTGACGCGGCTCATGCCCTCAACAGCACCATCATTAAACGTTTAGCTTCGCATCACGACGGCTTCCTCTGGCCTCCTCTGACCACTCCTGAACCTGAACCTGCAGTCAGCACTAGTCTGCAGGACACGCGTTGACAAAGTTGATGGATCACGGCCTCCAATGAGGGAGGTGCCAGGCAAGGAGTCGGAGAGCCGGGGATGGAGCAGCCCTCACCCACGGAGGCGAAGGCCAACAGCGGCCACCACCGAGGACCTCCCTTCCCACCCTGAGGGCAACAGACACGCAATCATACACATTCCCTGTGGGAAAATCAGTCAGTCCCTGGGGCCTCGCGCCAGGGGTGAGGGAGCATCATGGGGAGATGCCCCAGCCCCAGCCTGGCTCTTCTCTCTACAGCTCCTTTTCCCTCCTCTTCCCCCCGCCCCTTCCCACCCCCTCCTAGCCTCAGAGGCTCCTTCCTCAAATTCTTTCCCCTTGATGAAGTCATTCATGCCCAAAATACAAGGCAAAGTCAGGGATGCTCAAGAGAAAATCCATACCGTGGCTCGCGTTTTAGATTCTCATAAGCTTGAGAATAACCAAGCAAGAATCTTTGGCATCTGAATGTGATCTGAATGCACCTGAGCACAATGCCTGGCACTGGCCCGGAGTGGATCATGGGTGTCTCGGACATCTTCGCAACTCTACACCAATTATTTTGAAACACACCAGCAGAATAGAACCATGTGAATAGCTGCTTCTCAGTTAAAAGTAGGAAAAGACTCCAAAAGCTGCCCTCAAGGATCATCCTTCCCACCAGGAGTTTCTGCATCGGGCCCTTCAGGCACAGGCAAGACCCCCGGGCCCAACTCCCTCATCCCTGCGTCATAAAGCAGCAAAGACGGTGGGGAATAAAGCAAGTGAAGGAGTCAGTCCCGCACAAAACGGGCTCCAGAAGCCACAGCCACTCTCCCAGTGTGGGAGCCAAGTTCAGAGACCTGGAAACACCAGCATTCCCAGGGAGGAAGGCAGAACAATGCCATTTCCCCCTAGTTTAGGGAGACACTACCCCACTTCCTCTGGCCTTAATAGAAGAGAGACTTCACATAAATGATTTCAATGACTCCACCACACACAGAAAGTGGGCTGAGGGCTAACACACCCATATAAATGCCTGGCAAAAACACATTAAATGAACACACAGATAAGCAAGGTTCTCTGTTATCCACCAAATATTCAGAAACAAATCCAGTAAGCAATCTCTTTGCAATCAAAAGACCAATTCAGAGGTGCAGATTAAAAAGAAACATACAACTGAACCCTTAATACATCAAGAAGCAAATTCCACGGAAGTGTTATCACATCACCACCTCCCAGCTGAAGGAAGCAGTACTGGCCACTGACCAGCTGTTCACTCGTGGGTCAGTGAACGAATGGCAGTGCTGCCCAGGACAACGATGAGATGTTAACCTGAAAAGGGCAAAACTGCAGAGGCTGGAGGGACCTTCCAGGTAACCCGGCCCCCTCAGTGGACAGAGGACCCCCGTGGGGCCACAGAGCCCAGAGCTCCCGTGTGTTCGGGGCAAGGATTCAACCGCAACCCTGATGATGTCCGAACGCCTTCTGCCCTTCTGTGTCTCTGCCCCACTAACGGGGAATCCGTGAATGCTAAGGAAATGTAACGCATTTTACAATACATGTAGATTTTTAGCAAATTAAAGATAAACAGTGACAAACTTTGAGAATTAACCAAAATATAGTTCAGTGAATGCCCAAACTCAAAGCTAGTCTCCAAGTGGTGATAATCTGTGTGTGGTGGTTAACGCCTGTGAATCTCAGCAGTTGGGGAGGCTGAGGCAGGAGAATCACTTGAGCCTAGAAGGTTGGGGTTGCAGTGAGCTGTCATTGTACTACTGCACCCAGCCTGAGAAACAGAGTGAGCCTGTCAAAAACAAACAAACAAAAACAAATTAAAGGAGTTCAAATGAACTCGCCCATACCCTTTAAATTTTCATTAGGGTACATGGGGTGATCTAGTTCCTTTTTCCCTTGCAATACATGAATAATCTAATAATTAAATATAATCTAACAATTACATGGGAAAATTTAATTATTTTCCCATTTCATTATTCCCTATCTCAGGGAAAAAGTTGAAAGTATTCCCTATTTCAGGGAAAAACCTAAAAATCATTTTAAAACTTCCTTCCACAAAACAGTATACTCAGTCATCTCTATCTGCTTGATCATGTGGAATTCAGCTTCACATGTCTACAACACAGTTTTTGTGAAACAGCGTTTATGTAGACAGGCAAGAGAAAGAAACACTTGGTCTATGTAGAAGCAGCAGAAGACACGTTTTAACAGAAAAGGGAGAAGATGCCACCGTGTGAATCTGGAAATTCTGTCCTCATCTTGTCCACACACACAGAAAACACCCAAGCACGTGCCTAGTGTCCAACAGGAGCACAGAAAGGACAGGGATCCCTCCAGTTGTTTAGTGACCAGCCCCACTTGTCACCGCCACATAACAAAATCCGCACGGCAACTTCATCACGTTTCATTCACGATTCCATGGAAATCAGGCTGAAGAACATACAGATGTTTTGCCCACATTTAAAAATCCAAGTGTGGGACTCAGAAATAAAACACATTATGGGTTCACTTAACTTTTCCAAATTTTTACTTGGAGAAACCTATCAAGTTCTTGTCAGTTACATCCTTAAGTTTTTCAATAATTTTTCAATGCAAAGGTCGTGCAAGACTTGTAAAAAGGTACACACATACGGCCCGGCGCGGTGGCTCACACCTATAATCCCAGCACTTTGGGAGGCCGAGGTGGACAGATCATGAGGTCAGGAAACTGAGACCATCCTGGCTAACACGGTGAAACCCCGTCTCTACTAAAACTACAAACAATTAGCCAGGCGTGGTGGCGGGTGCCTGTAGTCCCAGCTACTTGGGAGGCTGAGGCTGGAGAATTGCATGAACCCGGGAGGCAGAGCTTGCAGTGAGCTGAGAACGCAGCACCGCACTCCAGCCTGGGTGACAGAGGGAAACCGTCTCCAAAAAAAAAACAAAGGAGGTACACACATACATGCCACGTTCTTCTCTCAAAGAGACAGGCCCTTTTTTAAGATTCCAGAAGTAAATGTGGTTGTCACCCTGCTTTTGAGAGGATGGGCTGTGTTTTAAGCATGAACAGACTTTCCTCCATGCACCAAGGATGCACCATGGGGGCAGTGCTGCCGCTGCCTCCCCAGTCTCTGCTCAGGGTGGGGCAAGGGGAGCTCCGTTGTCTCCGGTATACACCGTCAACGGGCCAGGTGCTCAGGAGGCGGCTTCCAGGACTCGCTGTAGGCATTTGTCAGCAGGGCAGGCAGTGCCTCGTGCTGGTGGGCATCCAGCAGTAAGGGGGTCTTGCACTTCACTCCCTGGGCCCAGCCGCAGACAGAGGGGAAAGAGACACCTGTATCGTAACTCATGTGTATTTATAGACACACAGAGACTCTGCAGTGCAAGGTGCAGAACTAGAAGGAATCATGGAAATAAGAGGGAAGACATTGGGTTATGACTGGCAGAGCCACCTCAAGCCTCAGCACTTCCTGCCGGAGCCCTCACTGACCAGACTCCTCCAGGGTCACTGCCACTGCCTTGCCCAGCTCATGACAGGGCAGACAGTGGCAGAGCCTCAGAACAACCGCCCACTCCTTCCTCACCAGCCCAGGGGACGAGCTACTCATGAGTGTCCCAAAGCCTGAATGTGGGAACACAGAGGTGACTGAGCAGAAAGGGGGACAGCCACAATGGCTGCGGGTGTGCAGATATTGCGGGGCACCCCAGCAGCCCTTTCCGTCTTAAAGAGGACGGCCACGGGTGTGCGGATGCTCCCGCGTGACCCAGCCGTCCTTTCCACCTTATAGGGGAATGGCCACGGGTGTGCGGATATTCCCGGGTGCCCCAGAGCCCTTTTCACCTTAAGGAGATTTTCACAGTCTCATATCAGTCTCCAAACTATTCAGTGAGGTTGGAGGAGTATCATTGTGGACCAACACTGATTGGCACCAAGTAAGGGCAATTTTATAACCATGTCTCAACCATGAAACAATCAGGTCTTTGGCCATCTGGTCTAAGCTTTTTCTGTAACAAAGTTGGATAATTAGGTTGAACTTTGGTTTTCCAAAACTTGTTACAGAAACCACATCTTCCTAGATGTGGCTCTGTGGTGTCACGTGCACACATCAGTAGCCAGGCTTGCCAAGACTCACGGCACGTTCCACATTCACCTGAGAAGGCTGCTCAATCACTGAGGGCTCTGGCGTGCTCTGAAATGAATTTGCCACTTCAGCCTACACTCTACTCCCTTGTTTGGTTAAAGAAACCCAAAAAGCAGAATTTGTTTTGGCCAATCGCCTGCTGACCCAACTGCAGACGTTTTAATTAGAGTACTTTCATTGCATCCTAGAAAGCAAAGTCATATAGATCAACTCATTATTACCACTCCAAAGGTTTAGTAAATCTCCAGATACTCAGGCAAACATTTTAAGAAGCTACATTAAGGTTTACAATACTCAAAATTTAAAACTACATCCATGCTTCAAAAAACCACCATTCCCATTTTAGATGGCCAAATGCACATGAGAAAGAAAGAAACGTGCTGAGCGCATTTTTGGGGTAATCTTATGGAGAAACTGCCACTTTAAAAATGGCTCTAGTTCCTGGCTCCAGATGGGTGTGGTGGGTTGCCTCACTCAATTTCAACTCCACCTGAAGCTGGGACACTAGAAATCCATTCCCAGACTCCAGGGCACCAGAATTCCCACTTCGGGAAACAGCCTGGAATGCAGACCTGTAGCAGAGAATTCTTTCCTGCCCACCCTAACCATCCTCTGTGGAAGGCGACAGTCAAAGACAAGTCCACCCCCCTAGGTGCAACTGCACCACGAAGAACCATTTCAAGGTGGGAGGTGATTGATTAGTGGGAACAGGCAGTTTAGCTAATCACTTATAAGGCAGAGAAGGGGGGTTTGAAGGCCTGTATCTGGCCTTGTCCTCGATAAATGGTCATCCGCCAGTCAGCCTAAGCCACATGGGAAGGGGCTTCTTGCAGTAAAAGTGGGGGCGCAGTTGTGGGGAGGGGGAATGTCTTAACCACCACTGTTTCACAGGATCACAGGGCTCAGGCATGTGCAGTATTGTCACACACCAAGGTTTTTACAGTCTGAAGAAAACTACAGTCCGAAGGTGTCAGTTCTCAAAGCCCCTACGTTCCTCCTGCTAAGATTCCCAGAGGGTCTCCACTTCTTGCACCGAACCCCAACTTGCACAGGCACCTGCGTCTTCCTCCTGCAGCAAATGCAGATAAGAAGCTGCGGCTCTGCTGCGGTAATGATGCCATGCAGCCCTGACACCACAGCAGAGCAATGGCTCTGGCCTGAATGTCCCCAAAACCTCATGCTGAAACCATCTCCGACGGGATACATTAAGAGGTGGGGCCTTTGGGAGGTCCTGCTCTCAGGACTGGGCTTGGTGTCCTTGTTGGGAGGCCTGGAGGAGCCCTCCTGCTCCTCCACCACGTGAGTTCTGGCGAGACGACCGCTGCCACGCAAGACCTGGTGAGATGCTGCCATCTGTGAGCCACAGGCCCTGGGGCACCAGATCTGCAGGTGCCTTGACCTTGGACTGCCTTGACCTTGGACTTTCCAGCTTCCAGAGCTGTGAGCAATAAATGTCTCTTTACAAATCACCCAATCGACAGCAGCCGGACAGAGGCAGTAATGTCACAACATGAGTCACTTTCTCAGTGGGCCAGAGGACTCCCCATGAGCCACCACTGTAAAGCAAGAACTCCCTGGAGGATGGAAAGGGGGTCACAAGGAATTCTACCCAGCACCAGGGTGTCTGTCCTTTCTTGCAGGAAGACAGCTGAGCCATGGCAGGAAACTACAGGGTGGGTGGGGCTGGACAGTAATGTGTCACCTGCTCATCTAAGCCTCAGTCTCCTGCCTCTCATCACGACAGTGGGGGTAACAGCCCCCTCACCTGAGCTGTTGGGGGAGGTAAGAGTGCTGGGTGACTAACAATTGTTAGCTCCACAGAAATTAGGCAAGGAATCCGCCCCATGTCTTATAAAACCAAACCAGCCCAGGAATTCCACATCACTACTAATTTGCATGGGAAAATGCCGGATTCTCCTGAGTTCTGGCATGTCACTTGTATTAATAAAGTTTGCAGAGTTTTCACATAGTAAGTATATAAAACAGGAAAATAAATCATGCAATTTGGAGGCTGAAGCAGGAGAATCACTTGAGCACAGGCAGTGGAGGTTGCAGTGAGCTAAGGCCTCGCCACTGTACTCCAGTCTGGGTGACAGAACGAGACTCCATCTCAAAAAATAAAAAGAAAGATTTTGCTGCTTCATACTAGTAAAGTGGGCACATTCTACATGCCAACTCTTATTCAAAGGTCGCCTAACACTGACTCAGGAACTCTGGCTCTGATGTGCTTGGAGTTTTAATGCTAACAGTGTTAAAGACCACTCCCCCAGGAGCTCTGAACAAGTACTCCAGGTATACGCTGAACAAGACCACACACTCTCTGACCGAAATCTAAATTCCCAGACCCAAACCACAGAAACACAGAAGACACTGCTTCTGTCCAACTTTGTGTTCTGCCATCGTTTGTGTCCATTATTTCCTACAAACCATCTCATTAGAATTTAAGGCACACAAAAGGCCAATACAACAGGGTTACTTTTCAAAGGTTTGGAGGTGAAGAACAGATACAATGCGTTCGCTTCCTATTGCTGCTGCAACAAATTACCACAAATGCAAACCTCCTCTGAGCCCTGGAAGTCAGGAGTCCCAGGGCTGAAGTCAAGGGGTCAGTAGCTTGTATTCCTGCCTGGAGTCTCCCAATTCATAGAGG
This sequence comes from Macaca nemestrina, assembly GCF_043159975.1. Taxonomy (NCBI): domain Eukaryota; kingdom Metazoa; phylum Chordata; class Mammalia; order Primates; family Cercopithecidae; genus Macaca; species Macaca nemestrina. The sequence continues at coordinate 121,184 of NW_027257882.1, forward strand.
CCACCACGCAGCTTGACTCACAGCCCCACACCCCTCCTACCACTGCCCCGGCCTCAGCCCTGCACCCCTCCGGCCCCTGCCCCTGCCCCACCCCCGCCCTCAGCCCCACAGCCCTCTGGCCTCTATCTGGTCCTCAGGTCTCCTCCTCTGAGGCAGACCCTCGTACTGCCTTCTCAAAAGGCACATGTGAAGACACTGGACCCACCTGGACAACCCAGGGTCCTCCCCCATCTCACTGTCCGTTACACTCACATCTGCAAAGCCTCTTTTGCCATGGAAACTTCATTAGACTAACAACCATTTAACAAGTCCATTCTAATGATGTGAAAATTGGCATTGTTTTCCTCCTAATGAACAGATCAGTCACCCAAGTAACCTATAAATATTTGACTATTAAATATACAATACTGTAGGAGACAGAGATGAGGAAGACGGTTCCTCCCTGAAAGACGACTGGACCCTAGACGGAGGGATGAACATTCTGAACAGAATCAACATAACTCAACATTTGAGTCGGAGAGGCCAAGCAATAAGACGTTCAAAAAAGCAACCAGAAAGTATGTACTGTGCCTGTAGTTCACATCTGCGCCTGGCGTCATGAGCACGAGCGTGCGGACACGCACACAGGGCCCAAGTTTAAGATCAAATATAAGGAAGCTTTCCACTGTAGTATTTAACTAGATCTTATTACAAAATAACCTCCTGATTGCAGTTTTTATCCAAAAAGTTCTCTGTAATTAAGGAAATTAATTTTCCCCTAAAAGACATTTCTCTATTTATCATCCCATATAAACTAAATGGGCATATTAAAGAAAAAAGACAAATGTTTGACTTCGGGGGTTTGCCTATGACTTGGATAAGCAGGATTTTCTTCTGGCCATGCAGGGAGCAGCTGGACCAGACTGGAGGGAAGGAAGAACAAATTTCCACTCTGACCTCAGTTGGGCACCAGCGTCTTCCCTGTCAGAATGTGGGTGTGGTGCTTCCCATACACCAGCCTCTGACGAAACTCAGCCCAAGGGTGTGGGAAAAGGCTGTCTACTTCTGAAAAATCTACAAAGTGCAGACACATCAAAAGCTTCAGAAAACTGTAAAGGACCAAGGAGACCACTACACCCTTAGAGTTTACAGAAAATGGTCAGCATCACACGTGCCTGAGGTCCAGGGTCAGCTCCCAGCTGCCGCGACGCCGTGAGCGCAGCCCTGGCTTCCCCTCTGATGCAGAGAGCTGGTCACTCTGCCGGCAGCACTCAGAGCTCAGAACATTCTAGAGGAAAGCAACGTGTTCCTTTTAAAATGGGGAACCGGGGCAGCACAACTGAAGCTCTACGACTGTCTCAACTACTGGGTTTCGGGGTAGCATTAGGCAATCGTGAGAATCCAAATCTCAATTTCATACAGATTCCAGATTCACTGCAGGTTCCAGAATTTCCTGAAACCTTCTTCCAATTTATCAACCAGGATTCCCTTGCCAAAGCTAATAAAGTCTACATTCCTCACGGAAAACCCACCATAAGCACCACCACAAATAAGATCAACTGACGCCCGCCCTTCGCACCAAACCTATAAACTGTTACTCACACAAGACTGTGCTGGAGAGGCAGCTCTCAGCTGAAGCCGAATCCGTGAGACTTCATTATCCCCATTTTGGATCGAGTGTGAAGACTGTCAGCAAACCAGGGCCCCAGTGTGAAGCAGAGAACAGATCCTCTGATGCCTGCCTGAACATTTCCTTCCCACCTCTGGCTTGCATATTGAACACCCTCAGAGCTACTGAGTCACCCACATTTGCAGGTCATTTATCCAGCCACCAGGATAACACAATTATGCGATAAAAATGCCTTCTCAGGGCTTTGTCATACTCAACAAGGAAGCTCAGAAGGCTAGGTAAGCGCAAGAAAGGGGGAAGCGTCCTCCAAACAGACAAAAACCAAGGAAAACCATGCAGAGACTTGAGAGAGAGCAGAAACAGAGCCCGCTGTAGCCTTTCAGGTCCTGCTGGCCGCAGCCCTGCGTTAGGAGGCACCATTTCCACGGATGCATCCTGCTGGGCCCATTTGAAAGGTCCTGCTTGCGAGACATTCACCCCCACTTCCAGCTCCTGCAAGACCCGCTGCAGCCCCACTCCATCCTGGGGGCCGACTGTGCAAGTCTTCCCGGCCAGACCCCTCAGAGCCTGCTCAGTGTCTGAGACTGGGAAGCACCAACGATCCAGAAAGGCACAATCCCGTTCTCCTCGTGCTGCTTTCTGGGTTCCAAGTTGTCTAACGAGTCCTGCATAAACCCCGGGCTGGGGAGCCAGCCAGGGCCCAGCAGCACCCAGCTCATGCGCTCCACTCACCCCACAGAGGACCACGGAGGCCCCAGCATGCTCTGTCCGCGGGGCAAGACACCAGAAACAGCCACAGTTCAGGGTTCTGCCACCCGCCCTCTGCCGTCATTACCTGCTGTGATCTGAATTCTCATTGGTGGGAAAAGTGATCCCACAGCTCCGCTGCCTTAATTACCTGCTGGGATCTGAAATTGCATTGCTTGGAAAGGGCATCTCACTGGTCAAGCACTCCTTGCTGCCTCCTTGCAAACAACATTAAAAATCCAAAACCCCTCTTAAAGAACGTTTACTATAACCTCAAAACAAGACCCATCCCGAGACCAAGGAAGATACACACGCACATCTGACACCTGGTGGACGTCCTTGACCGACGCCACAGCTTCCATGTGGCGTGTGAAGCAGGAGGCCTGTCACGGTGACTCAGGCTGAGGTTTGAAGAGGGGTCTTCCAAGCAACTAGGCAACCAGGACGCACACCCCAAAACCCAAGTCCCCGCACTCATGTACCTGGCAGAAATGCTGCGTGGCCATCGACACCAGTTGTGAACCAAGACCGATCTGTGTCCTGTGGCCCTCACAACGTCCGTACATGCCTGGGCCCAACACAGGCCCGCACAGCACCCTGCTTGCCTCCAGTGGGGCTCTCTCCTGCCAAGGGGGATGGCCCTGAAGTCCGTTGAGATTTCCAAAGCTCTACAACGTCGTCCTTCCTCCTGCTTGTTCAGAAGGCCTAAAGCCCTGAAGACACCAGTGAGAATTGACCTAGCCTCTTAAGGCAGCTCAAACGCCTAAACACAGGAACGCTGGACCTCTCTGCCCTCGAGAGCAGCCGATAACACACTGGGCTAAGCAGAAGGCACAAATGTCACATCCAGAAGCCAGTGGCGCTCAGGATTGCATTCCAGGAGCCGTCCATGTGAGTCCCTCCAAGGCTTCCAAGTCACACTTGATTGTTTTCATCGCATCTCTATAACATCAGAGACATTATATCTCATGGTATCTATGAGGTCGTCTCTACTTTTATGAGCACATATGCTCCCTGACTTACCGTGGGATGAAACTGTTCCAATAAACCCAGCGTAAGCTGAAAATATCCTAAATAGAAAGTACATTTGACATAATAGTTTCAACTTACAACGGGTTCATCCAGAGGCAGCCCATCTCGGGCCAAACAATGCACTGAGTGTGACTAATTCACACCATCACAAGGTTGGAAAAAAAAAAAACACAAATGTAACCATTGGGAGCCAGGGACCATCTGTATTGGGGCTCCTGTCTTCAGAGACAACAGAAACCTCTTCTTAGGCAAGAATCACAATTTATAATCCTCAAAATGTTAAACTTAGTTTAACAATCTAGAGGTTCAAACAAAGCCAAAGTAGGCCCACAAGGCCGTTTGTGCCATTCGCTAAGACACACGACTCTGTAATAACCCTCACCACAGCCCCTCAGGGTGGGTCCCAGAGGCGGCTGAGGCTTGTGGCTACGGACACTAACGAAACCAAAATCAGAGTACGCAGGTGCAGTCAAGTCATATGACTTCTCCACTAGCATGTGCACAAATGTTCATCAGCAAATCTCATCTTTGCTTTACCTGCCTCCCATGACCTAAAAAGGAGTCCACCACACACACCCACACACACACACACCACTTCAAAAACATAATTAGTACTTGCATTCAATTCTGGGCATTCAGAATAGACCTAATGGGTGATAAAATCTCTCCTCCAACCCATTGCTTAGTCTTCTTAGAGGATGAAGGATTTTGCATAACACAAGTCAACATATAAAAGATCTGCTATAGAAACAGACTTTCAAGTGGTCCTCATTATAGTGATTCAACTAATATACAAAGGCCCAACACACAGCACAGTGTATGTTAGAAGAATGATTAATTTGTTCCCCTAAAAATCCTAATATCTACACAGAGAAAATACCCAATACACATTTTAGCATTCTTTACCAGTATAGTCATACAAAGGAGTATCACAAAAGCAAAAGAACACATTTGGTTTGACTCACAGTTCTAAGTTTAATATAAAATTGCTAAAACCACCAAGACAAACATGACTATGAAATATTTAATGATCTTCACCTAAATTCAAGTCACCATTCAACCACCACTACCTCTACTGTCCTTACGAGAACTTTCCAAAAGTAAATTCTGGAATTAACAGGACAAAATTTTCTGGTGATAGAAATTAGGAAGAAATTGGTTGAAGGCCGTTCCTTGGCTGTCAAACTTTTTCTCAATAATATTTTGTAAAATAAAAGCATCAAACAGATCTTTACATTAACTTACAATCTATCAATCAATACTGGAGCAAGCTTTAAATATTAGCCACATACTGTCAGGGCTGACTAACATTAAATCAGTATCAGTCTCATGTCTTGCAGCATCCACAGCTCATCTTCTTAAAACCACTTAAGATTTCATAATTAACTCAAACAATGTAAGTCATCTCCTTGATCTTTGACATTAAGGGGTCATTTTCCCCCAAAATAGTACCTCTTTCCTTGACATGATTTAATCTGTGGTTAGAGTATTTAACAGGATTTCTTTCCTTCTAATAAAATATACACCTTTCCAATATGAAAAACTCTAACTGATAATGCTATAGCTTAACCAGGTCAAAAGCATTTTTTTTTTTAAGTTAAAAAAAGAACCTAACTGCATCTTTGGACCTTATGTGAGGTAGTGTCCAGGGTCACTGGGACCCCTGCTTGGCCAGTGTAGCTGGGTACCAATTAAAGACAGAAACCCAAGCATTCACTCAAAGCCCCTTCCCAGCTGTTCATCCTAGTGGAAGAAGCCATGGGTACAAACGAATGCCGCATTCTACGGAGGGCTTTGGGGATAGGCTGCTTGAGAACATCAAAGTGGCTCACGTCCCCCGAGTATAAAGCCAGTGACTGCTCTCAGCTTCCATCCACAGTAGCCAAGGTCTAGAATCACCTGAGTGCCCGTCAACAGGGGATGAAGGGAACGTGGCCCGAATATACACAGGAGCAATACTCCACCACACAGCGGAGAGCCCTGTCATCCGCGGCAGCATGGATGGAGTTGGAGGACATTACGTTAAGCAAACGAGCCAAGCAAGGAAACGGCGCATGTTCTCACTCATAAGCAGGAGCTGAGAGCAGATCTCGTGGAGGCCAAGAGTAGGTGGTCAACAGGGCCCAGCAGAGCCCACTCATAAGCAGGATGGGCAGAGGCTGGTAACGGGCACAAACACACAGCCTAATGGGAACACGAGACCTACTATTGATAAATCAGCAGGGGCATGGCAGTGGGTCATCTACTGTGGATTTCAAAACAGTTAGGAGACAATAACTTCACATAACCAGCACAAGGAAAAGAAACTATTTAAAGTGAAAGACATCCCAAGTACACAGATTTCATCAATATAGGGGTGAATCAAGGTATCACATGCACTCTCAAAATATGTACATATATTATGTATCAACAGAAACAAAAACCAATGACAGAACCATTTGCGAAGCGCGTGCAGGAGAAGAATGGGAAGCCTGACATGGTGTGGCTGTGTGTCCCCACCCAAATCGCATGCTGAACTCTAACCCTGTGTTGGAGGAGAGCCCTGGTGGGAAGTGATTGACTCATGGGGGTGGTTTCTAATGGTTTAGCACGATCCCCCAAGTGCTGTCCTCATGATAGTTCTCCTGAGATCTGGTTGTTTGGAGGTGCATGGCACCTTCCCCTTCACTCTCTCTCCCCTTCCAGCCATGTGAAGACATGCCGGCCTCCCCTTCACCTTCCACTCTGATTGTAAGTTTCCCCAGATGTAGAAGTCTGTACAACCCACAGAACTGTATGCCGATTAAACCTTTTTTTCCTTATTACCCAGCCTCAGATAGTTCTTTATAGCAGTGGAAGAACAGTACAGTCCTCAGGACCAGCAATGTTTTCCTTCTACCCAGCGGCCAACAAAGTCCCACACCCTAGCTGGTTTTCCAAAGCTTTGCCAGAATGCTGAAGCTCTTTTGGGGATACTGACTTTCCCCATCTCTGGCAAACCAGATGGGGCATCCTATTTGCCTCTTACCACCTTTCTCAGAGAAACCCCACCTCTGAAACAGCCTCCACCAGGGGCCTCCTTCAGCAGCAGAAAAGCTGAGTGTTCCTTGCACTTCCCTTCTTCTGAACAAGTAAACATCTTGAGCTTGTTTTTCCATCTTCCCAGCTCATTGAAAAAAATATCTTATGCTTTCTATTTTCCTAACACACACACATGGAAGAGAAGTGCCGTGAGGGCAGGGGCTCTTGTTTTCCCGGATCTGAGCCTGGCCCTCAAACACTAGCCGAATACTAACACGATATCCAGAGGCAGAAATGCAAATATCCACATGACTTCAAATACCCTAAGGATCTAACAGGCCGAGTGGCCCATGTAACTATGGTGTGCTGGGCCATTCAACAGGTGTCCAAATCCCTGTCCAAGTGAACTCTTTAATTTCGAGACTTTTCAGACAGCTGTTTTTTTTCTTGTGGTTGTTCTGTTTTGTTTTTATTAAACGGATATGTTACAGTTATGATCAAGAATATCCCAGGCCGAGTGTGGTGGCTCGTGCCTGTAATCCCAGCACTTTGGGAGGCCAAGGTGAGCGAATCACCTGAGGTCAGGAGTTCAAGACCAGCCAGGCCAACATGTTGAAACCCCGTCTCTACTAATACAAAAATGAACCAGCCATGGTGGCAGGCACTTATAATCCCAGCTACTCAGGAGGCTCAGGCAGGAGAATGGCGTGAACCAAGAGGTGAGGCTGCAGTGAGCCAAGATCGTGCCACTGCATTCCAGCCTGGGCAACACAGCAAGACTCTCTCAAAAAAATAAAAATAAACCAATACTCCCAGTTAGTTCTTCACCAATGTCAGATACATCAGTTTAAAGAAAAATATGAAAGCATGTTTTTAAATTTCAGTGTTGAATTTAACCATATCTTTTAAGAAGATATGAAGATAGAAGTTCCCCAAGGATCGGGAGAGAAAAAAGCAGTTAAGAAAATGTTAAAACCTCAGGAGAAAAACAAGTATGGGTTAAGACCTCAAGGCAAAACTTTTTCTTTGCACTTTGATTTCAAAAGAACAGAGATGCCCAAATTATGAACTCTCCCATCTGCATTTTATATTCGTCTGTGTCCTTTGAAAGGCTGGAGATGGGATCCCAGGTTCCAAAGTGCCTGGCCATGGCTCACATCAGGCGGTAGCTTTCACAGCCGTTTACTCCCCTGACTGTGCCTAGAGAGCTCTGTGGCCCAATTTACAAAAAAAAAAAAGGTCCTAATTTACTCACGTTCATCACTTATGAGCAGAGTCTCAAGAAATGAGACAAATATTGACACCCCACAGAAGCAAGTACTCTCTTCCAAAAGGTCAAGTGCCAGGTTCCCATGACTCAGGCAGCTTGCTTACAGAAAGCACTGGCTGACTTGCTGGTTTAATGTTAAATGCATTTAAAATATTAAGTGATCAAACCCCCCTCCCAGTGGGTGTGCGCATTGAGCTGGCTGCAGTAGTGATGCAGACCACGTTCTTTCCTTTGGTTTTGCTTCAAGCAGAGCACCCCACACCCAGGAAGAGGCCAAAGGACGGCATCGAGGTCTAGGACAGATCTAAGGAGAGCTGCAGGCTGACTGCCTCATCTGCAAATAGTCTCTCATTTCAGAGGCAATCATGGAACAGAGTTCATAACACGTGAATTTTTAAAATTCATATTTCTAATTTCATCCCATTAGAACTTTTGAACCTCCACCTCCCACCTAGAGAACGTCAGCTCAAGCCGATCACAGTGCAGTGCGATTTTCTATAAATAATGTGCACGCCTGCATCTGAGCTGAGATGTGAATGTCTGGAATGTGCCTGCCAGGCCCAGGAGGAACTGCAGCAAGTGTGGGGACACAAGCCGCTAAGGAATCTGATTTGGAGGGAGCTGGAGGCAACTAAAACTAGGTCCACTGGTTTTTCTTGGTAAGGTTTGACCAGGCAAACTGTTATCACTGTTGCTAATTTATGGTAATTGGCATGGGGACTTAACAGTAAGTAATTAGAGCAATTACAGAATTTTCTACTCAATTACAATGGCACAGATTCCTGAGGATGGAAGAACTGTTGCCCAGGAATAGAGTTCAAGAGGTCCTCCACTTGCTCCGAGGAACATGGCATTTCCACACACCCCTGCTTTGGTCCCTGGCCAACACCATCCTGATCTCGGCCATCTGATGGCATCAGTCCCCAAAGCTGGAAACACCTGATACCTCTTGTCACCCTCCCATCTGCCCTGCCTTCCTCCAGTCCGGGATATTCAGGGATGCCCACATACAGGACCAGGAAACCAGGGTTATCCCAAACCAGTGCCGGCATTCAAAGTCCTCCACGGCAGCACAATCACCAATGGCCAATACTCCCAGAACCTTCCACCTCAAAACGGGAGCACATCTGGATTCAAGCTGACAATGCTGCATTCTCTTTGCCATGTACCCATGGAGGCATGTCAGGTTCCACCTAAAGGTATCAGGTTCCACGCTGGTCAGGAGCCCAAACCTAGTCACTCTGCATGATCTCAATTCACCATCCACAGAGAAGCCTGCAGTTTTCCTCTGGTGCACGGTGTGGATGGTGGATGGTGGATGCATTTCCCCTGAAGACTCGGAGACAGGAGCCTGGCCAAGGAGGCCAGTCACCCCAGCCCCTGCAAGGCCCGGACGTGCCCCTCTGCTGTCTGCACACAGTACCCAAGTCTAGCAGCGCTGGCTCTGTGGTGGGATCCATCTGGGCCTGCAGAGGACCCGGGTCACAGGAACCGTGCAGCCTGGCTGCAGCCAGAGGCCTAAGGGATCCCCACGAGGCTCTCCAGCCTAGGTGCCCTCACCACAGGCAGAGCCATGCAAGAGAGTTGCCTGCTGAACTGGAAACGCCCCAATCTGCTCAGCTAACACAGAAAGACAACAGCCACCTACAGCTGCTGAGCCCCGAAACGTGGCCACTGGGCCTGAAGGGTTGAATCTGGAATTTAATCTGTGAAGTTCTTTTCAAATGTGTTTAGCTATGTAATCAAATCTTTATTCTAATTCAATTTAAAGGAGCCTCTGGCTATGGGCTCCCTTGTCAGGCATCACAGCTCCAGGGAGTAAGAATGGGAGAGAGGGGCCCAGAGCCTTTCTGCATTCTCCACGCTAATTCAACACGTCATCATAAGGAAAGGCACTCCAGCAGGAGACGTGTGCACGGGAAGAACTGGGTTGGCCCTGACAAGCATGACCCCCATGGCATCACAGCTGCCTCAGCCAACAGGCAAAAAGACAATGATGCCCACCTGGACAGGCCACCGGATGTGATGATGCACCCCCAAGCCCTAGTCCCACAGCAGCCAGAGACCACCAGCTGCTCATCCCGGGTGAAACAGGCAGAGCTACCCGAGCCATCAAAAGCAGGAAGAATTAAGGAGGCGATTCCCACGACACACGTGACACTCCTTGGAGACAGACACAGGCTTCGCTGTGAAAGTGCAGAGGACGGTGCAGTCCCTCGGCGGGCTGCTTCTTCCCACGATCGGGAAGAAACCAGATCCATTTCCTTGTAGGAGAATCATTTGTACCGTGATTAGACAGAAGACAGAAGGTGGCTGATGTTATCAAATCATCAAGCACCTCACGGCTGCTTCTCCAAGGAAGGCCTGGAAATTTGCAGCCACCCGCGTAGGGGCCGCAGTGTTTACAATGGAGATATGGGTGACTGAGGTCTGGCTTCCTCAGGGAAGCTAAATTTGAACTTTCACCACTGAGGAATCGGTCATTTACAGTCACTCACCCTCAATGCAGAAGAGGGCTCAAGACACTGCACCAGACTTCAACACTCAGGGTTAGGGTTAGGGTCAAATTCACAAGTTTTACAAGATGTATTTCCTTGGGATGCCAGAAGAGATGCAGCTTCACACCCCCCCCACCCCCCACCTGCATGGTTTGCTTAGCCCCTTCACCAGTGGATCTCACCTACAGATGACACATCCATGCCTCATCCATGGCAGCACAGAAAACCACTTGGAAGACAGCCACTCCCACCAAGCTTCCTGACTTTGGTGTTTAAAATCTGCATCATTTAAAATCTGCATCTCATACGTGAGATTACACTCCTCCGAACAACGACATTGCCACTGTCATTTCACCCAAAAGGGCTTTAGGAAATGACACGCGGTCCAGACGCCAGAGGTCGCCGGCCGCCTTACTCTAGCCTAATTCCTTTGTGTCTGTATGGAGGCTTCACAGATACAGCCCATTAATGACCCTATGAGAAGCTCAGGGCATAGACGAACTCAGTGCTGAATTTTTTCCATTTATCACCCTTTTGTTTTGTCCAGAAGACAGCTGAGAAAGGTGGGGGCAGATCATCTCCTCAAGTGTAATGACTCTAGCCACTTCTCTTCACCCTAGGTCACCCCTTAGTCAACACGCTCTTGAGAAACCAGAGCAATTCTGTTCCCTTCACTCTGGGTTCCAAGCACTAAATTCCTCCATTTTATCAATGAGATTATCAAGCAGCCATTTGTAATCTGGACTGCAATCTGATACAAAATTTAAAGCTAATTTAAGTTGCGGTAATAGCTCCTATTTACATTATAGATAAGGCATGAATGAAAACTTTAATCTGTTCATAGGACCAACTTTGTAAACAAACCAATTATTCGAGCAATGATTGTTTTCAGTTAGATGCAAATTACTTTGCTCATAAAAGATTTACCAGTAGGAATTTTTAAATCCATGGTCTGTCTTTTCTGAGCCTGTCTCTACACCTTCCCCTGAGTGCACAGCAGGACTTCTCAGGACATCCCATCAGCAGGCCCACTGAAGAGAATAAGCCCGCAGCCCCCAGCCCAGGAATCAAGTCCGAGCCCCAGCAGCCCCTCGTCCAGCCGGGGCTTCCTCACCAGCACAGCACCCAGAGGTCTTCCAGGTTTAACGCCACGTGTGCGTGGAAAGTAGAGTGCTGGAAGGAACACAATAGACATTCAACAATGCAAATTCCCCCCTGGAACAGCTCAGCAGCCCTCTGTACCTTCCCCAAAGTACCCATGCCAGGCAGGCATAGTGTCCAATGGGGGTGCCTAGGAATCAGCATTTAACACTATTCTGATGAATAAAAGAGTTTGAGAGGTCGGTCAGCGAGAGGCTGCCGTGGCCTCCACTCATTTGCAGGCTCTGAAGACACACAGATTCAGGTAACAGGCCAGACAGGACAGGACAAGGATGGGGAGGTGGAGGACAAATTCCATGGACCACCAACCACCCCGCCATCCCCACTGAGACTCCGTGATTTAAGGAGAGGCAAAGCCAGGGAGAAAAGATGCCCGCACCACACGAGCGACTGAGATTTCACCTAAAGCACGCAGCACGTGGCTGAGGGCCAAGGTTGGGCAAGCCAGGAGCACAGAACGGGATTCACAGGCCCAGAGGTGCCCCCCACACCCAGACCCCATGCAGACCTCCCAAGCACTGCCTGTGTCTCCTGCCTGGTTTATTTCCTCCCCCCCTTCTACTGTGTTGGTTTCTCAGCCACCACCCACCACCACACAACCCTCTCTACAAGCTTGGTGGACTGAAAAGAGCAGGGGCAGGTAAGATCTGGGCTCTGGGGCCAACGTCCTGCCTGAGACATTAGTTCCAACCCACCCAGCTGTGATGTGAGCCACCGAGATTTCTCAAATGTGAGATGGGAAGGTAACTGAACCCACTCACCAGGACGGCTGTGCAGACTCAGATTACATATAGCCACACCTCGGCGTCCAGCACACGTGGGACCCCAGTCGTGTTGCCCCTGATGGGAATCCCTCTATCTATGCCCCTTCTGCTACCAGAGCCAACTGCCAGCAGTAGCTGTGGAGGGTGCATCCTCTATTCCCACTCCACTCCCCTCCCATCGCTCCACGCAGTGACCTGCCACGCAGCGGCCACCAGCAAATCCGGCCCCACTGGATAACCGACCACCAGCCACCCCTCACTTTGGGGCGTCTTCCACTTGCAGTTCCGAAACAGGCCGAGAAACCGCCCTCAAAGGCAGTCACCTGTTCCTTAGTGCATGTAATGACCTGCCACGCAGGACCACCAGCAAACCCAGCTCCACCATGCAGGCTCCTGTGGATAACCGAACCCCCACCCCCCACATTGGAGCATCTTCCACTTGCAGTTCTGGAGGGGGCCGAGAAACCGCTCTCAAGGGCACTCACCTGTTTCCTATTGCACGTAATGACCTGCCAAGCAGGGCCACCAGCAAACCCAGCTCCACCGTCCAGGTTCTGGTGGGTAACTGCCCCCGTCCCCCGCTTCCTCCTGGGGTGTCTGGGAGGCTCAGAAACTGCCCTCCAAGGGCACTCATCTGTTCCTTATTCCACTAATACCTCATTTACAGAAATCCACTTTGACTTTCCAGCACTGCAGTTGTGACAATTTAGCAATCCTGCTTGCAAGCTACAAGAGCTTGAGGTCAGGTCCACCTCACCAGTATCCCAGAGACCCAGCACTATCCCACTGTGTTTAAAATTCCAAAATACTCCTTCGAAATGCTACTGGCATTTGCTTTGCACATAAAATGCTAAAAACCTTCCAGTGAAACAAATATCTTCAACAGTTTGATACAATGACACATCTGCCAAGTTGTAAAGCCTCATGCATTTATAACATTTTATTTATGGTCAAATGGTTCATTAATATAAATTATGAGAATCTCTAAGAAACAGGTTTCTTCTGGCATTAGATGACCAAAGGAAAACTGGGTTCGGGCTGGCTTGCGGGCCTGTAGAGGCAGACATATCTGCTGACACAACCAAGCTCCTTCCCACTGACGTGGCCTCATCTCAGGCCCCTCACCCGGATGCCCGCAGGCCCCTGGAGGAGCAAGCTGACCTGTCCACATTTCTCAAATGCACAGCTGTTGCTCACACTGCAGATAGCGTTCAAGGCACGAGCAGGCCGCCACGCTAAAAATACCACGCAGCGTCCACGCCAGGTGACGGTGGTTTTCACTCCATCCCAAAGCCCCAGGTATGAGTTTACAGCCATGATTACCACATGGATTTTTAGACCCTCAGGACATACTTTGTTTACTTTTATGCAACAAAGTTAAAAGACTATCACTCAGATATAGGCTCTGAAACTGTGGAACAATTATTTGGGAACAGAGCCTCTGCCGGATCAGGATTAGCACTTGGGACAACATTCCATGACCTCGGTCCACACAAACCCATCCAGACCAGAAGCCTCCCGCACTGTCATTTCTGTGGATTTCTGTAAACGAGGTATTACTGCAATAAGGAATAGATGAGGGCCCTTGGAAGGCAGTTTCTGAGCCTCCCAACCACACGGCCATGTTCAGGCTGAAGCCGCACCACCTCCAGAAACACTGTCCCTCGCCGAGGTGTGCCTGGCCTCTCCCTTTTTCCAAAACTTAACAAAACCTGAAAAAGACAGGTCTGTGTAGAAAAACACAAACTACTTGCCATTCCTCTTCCCAGTTGAGGCTGTAGGAAGCTCGTCTCGGCCCTCACCGTGTTCTGACTGTGGCTTGGTTCCCATAAGAAATAAAGTCAGAATTCTAGTCCCTGTCTCCTGGGCAGTGTGGCAGGCATACATACCTTCAGTTACATGAGGAAAGGCGTGGCGAGCCCCCTTCCTTCAGTAAAACTGCACAGTTCCCAGAACCCCGATGCCATCCCCCTCACACCACTGTGAACACCTGGACAGAGCACATTTCAATGCGTGCACCTTTGTGGGCTAGTTTTCTATTTCTCCACTAAATCACCCCAAATTTAGCACCCTAAACACTGACTTATTTTCTCCCATTTCTGGAAGCTGGAGTCTAAAACAGGTCCCACCAGCTAACGTCGAAATGTCGGCAGGGCTGGCTCTGGGGAAGCGACCGTCTCCTTGCCTCCCGCAGCCTCTAGAGGCTTCCGCATCCCTGGTCCATATGGCACCCACTGTCTTCAGGACCCACAGCGGCTCTGACGGCCCCTCAACTGGAAGACGCAGAAATGTCAGGAGCCCGGGATCTAGTGCTAGGGCCAAACCGCCCCACCCTCCCAGCTCCTCACACACTCCCGTGTGAGCTAATATAGATTCCACTTTAACTAGAGTCACCTGTGTAAGGGGTAAGTGCCCAGCTGTGAACTGCTTAACCTCGCCCACACAAACCCCGAGAAATAACTCACAGGCCATGGACCACGCCACAAGCAATAAGTGACCACCTGCTCAGGGACCTCCACGCCCCAGCAGAGCCCTCCGGTGACTCCTTGTGAGCTCAGACTGGCGGCAGGGGTCTGCAGCGCCAGAGGGCCCTGGATAAAAAAGACAGCTTCCATGTCGGGAGGCAGCCGCCCGCGGTTGGGTTCCCAGTACTTTAATAGCCCAGGTGGACAAGCCGCGCCGCATGCAACCCCATCACCAGAATAACGGCTACACGTGGCGAGTGCACGGGTGGCCACCACTCCGCCCAGCTGGCCGCGCTAAGCACATCACCACCGTGACGCCCAATCAGACTCAACTGCTGGAACAGTCCCGGCATCGGCCCCCAAGAACATTCTGGATCACAATTCAGAGTAGCGATTGCGATCAGGACCACACGTGGCTGAATGTTTTCACAGGAGGACGCCACAGCTGGACTGACGCCACAGCTGGATCTGGGTGGACTGAGAGCATTTCCCACTGTACATTCTTACAACACCATTTTATTTGCGCTTTATTAAACTCCTATGGCTTTTTTCTGCTTATCTACTTTATGGGAGTGTTTCTTGTTCTTATGACTGCGGTGATACTTCACGCTACAACTATCAATGTGTAAAATTAATTTGGAAGTCGCCCTATCATTAAACATTTCACAAGCAAGCAGTCAGAGGCACCTAACCCGGAGGCCTCTTTTCTTCTCTGAGCCAAACCTACCTTGGACTCAAAGAAAACGGCACACGGAGAGGGGCTGGATCTCCAGTGTCCATTCCCAGGGGGCCTCCTGGGGAGCAGATATGGAGGGAGAAGCCCTGGGCTATGGCACTGTCGTACTAAAGAAAACTCTATTTGGGTAATATAAGCACCAGACTTAAGAGATCAAGCAAACCATGAAAAGAAACCACTAACCACAGCTTCTCCAAAACAGAACTAAACACCCTTTAGTTTGAATTGGAAAAGCAGAAGTGATGATCAGGATACAAAAAAAAAAAAAAAAAAGACACAGTATCTGAACACAGGAGAATAATCAAGGGCCACTGTCTCTTCCTGTGTCAGTGGGAGCCTCGCATCTAAGCTGGATTTACAAGGTTGCTACTTTGGACTGAAAGGTATCCCCAACCCTAGTTTGTAAGCAAGTGGAGCAGAATGCTTCAATTATTTCAAGGTTTAGCGGTAAAGCTCTGCAACTCTCACAACCATTTTAATTGGTGTAATTTTAAAGTGACTCAATCTGTTGGCTGGAGTATCTAACGGCTTAACCACGGGGTCACGTTGGAAAATTTTTCCAATTGCTTTTGTTTTTCCTACTGAAGATGCATTTGAACGTTCTTGTAGCTTGCATTTGGCTGGTTCTGATGTTTGGTCCTGAGGAGGCCCGAGTATCCGTAGAGGAAGAATCTGAAACCTCAAGCCACTCGAGTGCTGTCTGGACAGATGGAGACCCCAACCCGAGGGCCCCTGACGGACTCAGCATGGGCGCAGGGCCCCCCGACGCAACGGGCCACGTATTTGCCGGTTACAAAACAACATAAGCACACACCCCCAGGTGTGCACACACGCTCTGTACACATCTGTCCCTGTCAACACCAGCACACACCCCCAGGTGTGCACACACGCTCTGTACACGCTCACGTCTGTCCGTGCCAACACCAACCCACAACCCCGAGGTGTGCACACACACTCTGTACACATGTGTCCCTGCCAATGCCAGCACACATTCTGTACGCACTCACATCTGTCCCTGCCATTGCCAGCACATATCCCCAAGGTGTGCACACACGCTCTGTACACACTCACATCCCTCCCTGCCAATATGAGCACACATTCCCAGGGGTGCACACAGGCTCTGCACATACTCATGTCTGTCCCTGCAGCCTGAGTCAAACAGTCACAGAGAGGCAGAGGAGGAGGAAGAAGGATGGGATGGACACTAAGGTCCTGGGCCGGGTTCCCCTCGCTACCTCGGGAGAGACCCCTCATGTGATCCTGCCATCACTCACCCTTCCGCCTCCATCCTCCATCCTCCCACAGGGATCAGGAGGATGCCCACTGCACAGAGCTGTGATGAGCATGAACAGAAGATGGCAGGAGCTCACGCCAAGGTGCTGAGCACGGGGCCTACGGAGTGCTTCTTTCTGCTGTGGCTGACATCATCAAACAAGAGACTGACACAGCTTCTGCAGAGAATGTCACTTGCTGAGAAACTGAAACGTGTGACCTAGGAGCCTGTGAAGGTCTAAGAACAAACCAACAAACCAAACGGTTTTGTTTGTTTTTCAAACACCATAGCCTGTTTTTTCTTTTTTTTCACGCTCTACCTTCGGTATCATGTAGTTCAATTTCAAAGTAAGTCCAAAAATTACACAAAATCACAGGACTGAGCATGGAGCATTGTTTCACTTCGTGTCCTCCAGCCTTTAGGACACATTAAGGAAAGACATGATTCCAGGATTCCCATTAGAAAGGCTGCCCTGAGGCACCTGCTGGGGCAGCCAAATTGCAGCTGTTGATGCTGCCCCCAAGCTGCTTGGATGAAAGAGAAGATTCTGGAGGTCTCCTCTCTTCTGCCCCTTGTCCAGGAGAGAAGGTGGGGGGGAGAAAGGTGAGAGAAGATAGGAAGAAGGAGGGGGGAAGGAGGGAGAGAGGAGGAGAGAGGGAGAGAGAGAGGAGGGGGGAGGGAGGGATGGGGGAGGGAGGGAGGAGGGGCATGTTCCATCCACCAAGGCAGCTACACTGCAGAGAGAATGGAGGGTGTGTTGCCTCTCAGGACAGCAAGTTCAAGCTGTTTATAATTGTTAGCGTAAACAGTGACCAGCTGAGGACAGGGCTGTCATTGGAGTTGACGTTTTATTTTCATAGTTGATATTGGGGACCTGGACCTAAAGCACCGTGCCTTGCCCTTTTGCCAGGTGGGCCTATGCTTCTCTATACTTGAGTCTATTTGACTAAATGCCCGATATTGACTAGGAATTATGACGTGTAGGATACCCCTTACCACAGTAACGTCAAACTCATGTTCTAAATGCAATTTATTCAGGGACTGGCTTCTAACTCTGGGTGGGAATGTTAAGCTCAGTCCAGTTCAATTCAGTAAGCATTTATCAAGAAACTCCTAGACCAAGAGCTCTGTTAGACACTGGGTATGGGGTGATGGGGATACGAAGATGTGGAATTAGAACTCGAGAAGCTCAAATGCTTCCATTTAATTCCCTAATGCAATTACTAAGCTTCAACCTGATGGCTGTAATGTCTAAATTCACTTTTTCTTTATTCCAGTTCTACATAACAAAGCATAAATAATCACAGAGGAATGATTCTGTGTTGGACTATTCAGTGGACAGAGAAGAGCATTCTGACCGGCGTGAGACACTGTCTCCGTTCCCAGGGAGCCCGTGAGGTGGCTGCACAGAGCACACGCGTGAAGATTCAGGAACATGAGCGTCAGGTGATGGGAGGGGCACGGAGGCAGCACCAGAAAGATGCCTGCCGAGAGGCCGCTGCAGCCAGGCCGGCCGGGAAGGTCACGGGAGTGGGCGCAGGCATCTCCCTCCAGCCGCACTTGGTTTTCATGAGGACGCGTGCACGGAAGGGGATGACACCGAAATGCTGTGGCGCTGAGGGGAGGAGGGGAGGGACACAGGGCCGACGGCTGGCCCCCACCCCTTCCGTCCCTGCCCCTATGAACGCTGCCAAAATCAGCCCCAACGAGGAGAAATGAGGTGGGTGAAAGAGGTGGACAGACTTGGCTTCCATGGAATTCACAGATTCCAGTCATTAAAAATCCCTTCTGAGTTTTCATCTGGAAAACTTTGCCAGTGTACTTAGGGACAAGAGGCAGAAGACGAAGCCAACACAACTGGGCTCAAACTGCCACCCTTCTCCTTCTCTCTTCATCCACCACCCTCCCTGGGCCCCTGAGAGTGAGAACCAGGAGTTGCACAGCCCAAGGGTGCAGCCCCTGACCAGAGGAGGGAGCCGCACGGCGGGGCCCCCAGCACGTGGATGGCAGGATCTGTGCTATGTCAGTCCCAGGGCCCCAAGCAGAGAAGGCCTGGGGCTCCCAGCTGAAGTTTTGCTGTCTCCTCTCTCACCAAAGTCGAGAAGGACTGAGTGGGACCAACGCCGCACCTGGTGGCTCCTCGGTGGCTGTCGATGTGGTCCTCAGGCTGCGGGTGAGACCCTCTAGGGAAGCCCAGACAGTGGAGAGAATCACAGCCACGAGTGCTCCAGTTGCCCCACAACTCAAGCATAGCCTGAGGAAGGCAGCGCCCGCTCAGATCCCCGTGCAGGCTTGTGTGGCACACTGGTGAGGCACACGGCACCAGAACATGGCACTTTAAGTGGCTTTGTGGGGTGTAGGAACACAAAGTGTGGTCTGGAGTGGCTCAGAAGTTACTCCCACCAGCCTGCGGGACCCGGACGGCCCCTTTGGACGTGGCTGGAGTCTCTCCAGGGCGGGCTCCCAAGGATGAGGTGAGCGTCGGTCTTGCTCTGAGGAAGGCCCCTGACAAGTATCCTGAACATGCAGGTACACAGCTGGCTGACTCATCTGAAGGGACCTGCTGGGCTACGAGCCAGGGACGGCTAGAGAGAACTCGACTAACACACGAACCCTGCCCAGGCGCCCACCTGGGGTGCCCCCGAGAAAACTACAGAAGCTGTGAAGACGGAGGTGTGCACGGGGCTGGGAGAATCCTGGGAGGAGCCGCACTGGGGACCAGGAGGGACGGAGGGCTGGGCCCCACAAGCAATCGAGGGAGGCACTCGGTGCCCTGTACACCCCTCTGCACCCACAGCTGCAGGCCTGGCTGGCAACACGACCTTGTCTGCAGGGGCCCAGGAGCACGTGTGTTTGGCAGGAGCTGCCCTCCTGGAGCCGCACTACCGGTACCGTCATTTTAGAGGCAGGTACCTGCTATCAACGATGACAATCAACCATGCCACCCTGAATTGCAGCCATGTCCTCAGCCGGTCACTCTTTATGCTGAGAATCACAAAGAGCTTGAACTCGCCATCCCAAGAGGCAACAAGCCCTTCATTATCACGGCAGCAAGCCTCTGTGCAGCCCTCCACCCACGCCGTTTCCTGTCGGGGCAACATGAAGTCCCATGACGGTGACTCAGAGCCAGCCCAGTAGTTTCAGTGCAGGAAAAATCACAAACACTCAAACACATCCTAAACATGGGCAGTTGGTAGGAGCCGATTCCTAAATTCAGCCTGTTCAGAGGCTTTCGGGGCTAGCACAGCTCTGATAACAGGCTTGCGCTTTCTGCTCCCGGTAAAGGGCGGCGAGGAGGCCAGGCTCTGCCATTCTGCAGGCTCCCCTACGTGGAGCCTGCCCTGTGGCCTCGGTGGCCTGTGCCAGACAGCGTGACCGTTGCCCGCAGTGAACACTCGGCACAGCGCAGCAGGCTTGGGGAACAGAAAGTGACCTCTCAGCCCGCGGAAGATGCTAAGCCACGCACGGCCTCACGTGTACTGCGTGTCAATCGCCGCTGAAGCAGGAACGAGCTCTTAATAGTTCCAGTAAATGCAAAGGCCGCCCTGGAAAACTGCGTGAACCTTTGTGACTACTCACAGGTAGGTAGCTACTGCCTGAGACACAAAGGTAAAGAATTAACCTGAAACTGCATATTATAAAACTTATTTTTAAATGATGGCGCTTAATTGAAAAGACTCCCAAAGAATACTGCATTAGAAAGTGACAGAGTGAAACCGTGAGGCTGACCGCAGGAGTCCCTGGAAATTTCACCAAATGTTGTGTCAAAACCGGGAAACAGAAGAACTGCACCTGATGAAACATTCGATTAATCCCTCGAGTCCTCCCCACATACGAAGCTATGTAAAAAGTGTTCCCAGAAGGTCAAGTGAGCAGGAGGGCTGTGAACACACAAAGAGAGAGCCACTTCGTCTACGGACCACAACAAAAGAAACGCTAATGAGTGCCGACGACACGCTGGAGTCCAGGGCTCTGGGCGCAGCTGGGATGGGGACACTCAGGGTCCCACTGTCCAGATGGGAAACCAGGGTGGAAACACCAGGGAGCCTGTCCCAGGGTGCAGAGCTAGTGAACAGTGGTTCATACTGCGACAATCCCAGCTGCCAGGCTCTGGGGCTCCTCGGGACAGAATCCTGTTGACTTCACTCTGGGGTGCGAGAAGCGGCAGCATCCCCCAAAGGCACCTGGAGAAGTGGTGTTACCCTCCATCCACTGTCCCCGGCGTTACCCTCCATGCCCCTGTACCCGGCGTTACCCTCCGTCCCCCTGTCCCTGGTGTTACCCTACGTCCTCTGTCCCCAGTGTTGCTCACCATCCTCCTCACCTTCAGTCCCCTCTCCCTGTCCTCCCTCATTTTCCTGTTCAGCCAGAGCACATCACATGTCTCTTCCCTTTTCAAGAGGCTCAGCTGCACCCAGAGGCATTCCAGCCTATTCGGGATGGGACACACACCCTGGGGAAATGCCAGCACAGGGCCGGAAGAGCCTGAGACCGTCTCACTGTCGCCCAGGAAGGATGGAACAGTCCACGGTCACGCTGATTGTCAGGCAGGATGAAAACTTCTGTGTCCGAAATGTTCTTTTCACTGGAACTCTTCGGACCATTCGTGAACGAATCAGTTAAATACCAGCAAGGGCCATTCCCACTTATTCTCTGGCTACGGTTTTCCACCCACCAGCAACCACACTCCTAGGAATTATCCCTAACGCAGAATCAGCGTCTTGTGCCTTTAGGAAAACCTCTTTCTCTCCAGCTTTGTCCTCCTTCCCCAAAAGGTGCCTCTGACTGCCTCACTCGCCGTACCAGGATTTCACTCGGCTATGGAGGAAAATCTGTGTGAGGCTCAGAGGTGGCTGGTCCCTGCATGGGCAGCAGGTCTGTGACATCCTCCGAGGAGCCTGGCCCAGGCCTGCCTCACACGCCAGGACTCTGCCTTCTGGCCCTCAGGCCCCCGAAGCTGCTTTCCCTCCAGGTGTCATGCCCCAGGCAAGAAGGCCGGACCAGGGCCCACGGCTGCTGTGGGTCGGAAAAGCCTCCTGACACCTCCCACTCCAGGACCCCCCATCAGCATCCCAGCATCTGGACCTGTGTCACCAGCCGCTCCGCCGTACAAGAGAATTGGATTTTCAGCTGGGTGTGCTGCTTCCCTAAACAAAGTAGGGTGTTGTTACTCAGGAAAAAGGAAAAATTGACATCTTCTTGGCAACCCCGCGACATCCAGCCACCGGTTCTCACCACCCCAGAGATGTCCATCCAGGGCAGATAGTGTCTTCAACCAAGCGCCACTGACCCAGAAGTGCAGTAATTAGTACACTTTCACCAGAATCACCCACTCCTTCACCTTTACACCCAAGAAAAACATGCTTGCCAGGTAAATTAGATGTCCAGGAGGTGTAAGGAAACCCCAAGCCTGCTTTAAGCCTCAGACTTTTGAGACCGCTGAGGGCTGTGCGCACAAGAACAAGGCTGCACCCGAAAGCTCTGCTCCTGCCGGACGTCGTGGACAGACCGCACGGCTCAGCCACATGGACCCTTCCAGGACTTCACGAGAGGGACCTCCGTGGTACATGCAATGATGTGCACTTCGTTCAGCCTCGAACAGACCACGCCCTCGTTACAGGGTCGGTGGTCCACCTCCTGCCATCAGCCCCCCACCTCACCGAGGGTCTGTGTCTTCATCTGAAATAACTTTGCTGTTTTACCTGGGTACCAAAATGCAGCATCGCGATGTTTAAAGGGCTTTAAATATCAACACTCCGGGTGCAGTCCTTGTCACTTTAATGCGGTCACTCGATGCAGGCCTCACTCACAACTCTGAGGTAGCTCATACCTTCCCTACCTAACCAAGGAAGAAACGAAGGCACGGAAGGTGCAGCTCCTAAGGAGCAGATTAGGATTCAAACCAGTGATCTTCGTCACATGCTGACCTACCTCTCAGGCTGAGATAACGTTGAAAATTAACCAGGTAGAACAGCGTTCCATAAATCAGCTGGAAATGGTCCTCGTGGATGGGCCTGTGGTTACTCCCTGAAGAACAAGGCCATTAGCCCAAAAATCCACCTGTGTCACACTCAAATGTTTACATATACAATTATTTTTAAAATAACCCAATCAAGCATGTTCACAGCCATTTAGAGCCATAGAGATCGTCTGCTTCGCTGACAATCAACCCAAGACCTCTGTCGGCAAAGGGCACGGTGCCAGATCCAGAGAAGGCGGGACAGAGACACAAGCAGGAACCTCTCCATCCCTGGGAGCCTCGCTCTGATGTGTCCGTGAGGACACGGTACAGACCGCGGGGCACAGGCAGACGGCAGGCCAGGAGAAGGGGCTGCATTGCCGGGAGGCAGTGCTTTGAGCTCGAATGGATGGAACACTGCTAACCAGTGAAGGTGGAGAGACGCCACCCGTCTGAGAGCATGTAGAGGCAGCAAAGCACAGCCAGCCTCGGGGAACCAGAAGCCACAGGGACATCAGGTTGGGTGCTGCTGTCTGCCGGCCACCGGCTGGGGGACTGTACTGGGCCTGGAGGGACATCCCTGACACTCCCCACCAGATGCCAGGGGCACCCCCGACCCCAGGTGAGAACCACGGATCCCATGGCGAATGAGGCCAGCCTGTGGGAAGTGGGGCTGGGACAGCTCTGTACAGCTTAATAGGAAGTTGGGTTCTATTTTGTGGGGTTTTGGTCACGCCGATGGCTAGTCACGGCTGTCCGTCAGGAAGTGATTTGAGGACAGACTAGAGAAGGGGCTGCCAAGACCAGCGGAGCATTCGCTGCCTGGGTCCAAGGGAAAGGAAATAAAGGCTGGCGATGTGACAGTGGGGGGAAGCACAGAGCGAAGGAACTGGTGGAGACACAGGGCTGGCCCCGCACAGGGCTCTGAGCAGCTACCCGGGGGTCGTCCTATGAATTTTCCTCATGGCCCCAAGAGGCGGCTGTGAGGATCCATCTCCTGAGGACAGAACTGCTCCAGAGCCGCACAGCGAGGATCCACAGAACCAAGATCCGGGCCAGCTCCAAAGCGGGTGAACTTGACCCCTCAGTCATGGTCCTAAGACAGGGATCGGAGCCCCCTGGACACACAGACTCAGGAACTGCAGGAAGGGGAAACGGATGCCCCGGACCAGTGGCGGGACCCAGGGTTTCAGCCCTCCAGGGCCACTGGGAGGAGCCACTGCACAGGTGGACACACGGTGCTTTAACCCACGCTGGGGGTGGGGAGGAGCCCTCACTCTCAGGGTGGAGACCGCAGCTCGATCGGGCCAGCCTCCCTGCTGGGCACAGCCTGCGCCACACAGGATGCTGAGGTGCCCCAACGTTGGGGTGCTCAGAGCCACTCAGCTGAGATCGTGGTGCTTTCTGTAACCACTCTCGTTTCTTTATGCTATAGATCTGGACTCCACCCTTTGCAATGTGTGGGCTTCTAGGAAGAGGCTGGCCAGCCGGGGAAGTGTCCTGGGCTCTGTCCCAGTGATGACGAACTTGGCTCCCCACAAGGGCGGCCTCTTCACCACAGTGACCCCCGGGGACCACGCCTGCACCCACCTTGTTGAAGATAATTCACTTCTCATCCGTGAAAGAATAAAGCTAGACTAACTCAATTTCACACTCACTTCCAACTTTAACAACTTGTGTTAGGAAATCAAAGGCAAGGACTCTGACCACGTCACAAACCCAGGAAGCAAAATCCAAGACTAACGGAACGATGCCACCTTCGCAGTTCCGAGCTTTACTAGTTGTTTTTCTTTTCTGGTCTGTTTTTCTCTTTTGGTTTAAATAATTAAAGACCCTCGTTGAGAAGAAAAAAAAATTCTCTATGAACCTAAAAAAAGTGGTTCTAATTAAACATTTACATATTCTTCCATATGCTTCATAAACAGTTGAAATTACAGCTCTAGGCCGGGTGCGGTGGCTCAAGCCTGTAATCCCAGCACTTTGGGAGGCCGAGACGGGCGGATCACGAGGTCAGGAGATCGAGACCATCCTGGTTGACACGGTGAAACCCTGTCTCTACTAAAAAATACAGAAAAAAACTAGCCGGGCGAGGTGGCGGGCGCCTGTAGTCCCAGCTACTCGGGAGGCTGAGGCAGGAGAATGGCGTAAACCCGGGAGGCGGAGCTTGCAGTGAGCCAAGATCACGCCACTGCACTCCAGCCTGGGCGGCAGAGCGAGACACTGTCTCAAAAAAAAAAAAAAGAAAAAGAAAAAAGAAATTACAGCTCTACTTACTGTTAAGTACTTTAACCAAATGAAAGGTTAATTATACAGACTGGCAATTATAAAAAATAAGGCTACATATTCGTGGCATCACGAATAATTAATAAGAACCGTTTGATTTCATTCAGACCAGGGATTCTGTGCTAATAGGCTCTCAACTGCCTTGAAATAATGGTGAAATTTTAAAATTACTTTTGTACTTAAATATGTCCCCAAAGTGAAGCACAGCGGCTAACATCCATCATGGTCCCCGGAAGAGCGACCCGCCCTACTATGGCCGACACCCTGATTCCCGAGGGCTGCATCCCGGGGCTGTACTGGTGCAGAGAACGTTCAGGAAACAGACCAGGTGGCAGGAGGGGGTCTTGTCCTCAAGAAACCTCATGAGTCTTGCTAGGGGGACAAACAGCGAGAGAATGAAACCGGCAGCCACGGAATCCGGACAGCGATGCCCAGGCCTCGCCATGTGTACCCCCTGGCTGGCACCTCTCTGAGACCCATCTGGCACAGGCAGCGGCAGGGTCCGGCCCTTGG
Organism: Macaca nemestrina; assembly: GCF_043159975.1. Taxonomy (NCBI): domain Eukaryota; kingdom Metazoa; phylum Chordata; class Mammalia; order Primates; family Cercopithecidae; genus Macaca; species Macaca nemestrina. The sequence goes on from NW_027257882.1 coordinate 146,494, forward strand.
AGCGCAGGGATGGCAGAGCAGAGCCATCAAAGCGGGTGGCATGCTGACAGCGGCTTCTCCTCAAGAGCTCCTGGCTCTCAGGGAGCTGAGGGCTCCTCAATGGGAAATTCTGGCTGAGCTCCAGGGGAAAGTGGGTGGGAGGCCCGTCTCCTCTGCCCCCATCTCCTCTGCCCCAACCCTGGAAGAGGGTCAGATATCAATGCTAACTCTTGTGCTGACTCAATTAATTCCAACAATTCAGAAAACAAACTTGCTTCAAGTATTAATTTCCTAAAAAGAATGAACACGAATTCAAATAATTCACATAATTAAAATGATTTTAATTGTTAATTTAATTAAAACATCTCCGTTTTCACAGCATCATGTACCTTGGTACTTTCTCCTTATTGCATTTCCCATCTTCCAGGGCAGGTTTCCTTCCACCCAGGGCAGCAGCGACTCTGGTGTCTCGGGTATTCCCAGGCTTCCGTCAGCCCCTGGGGGGCTTACGGTTCTGCAGCGGTCTCCATCCTCATTAATCTGCATAAGAACATCCGTCCGCAGGGATGTCCTGTGGCCCCGTGGCCACATCTGACGTGCAGCTAAACGCTGGGCGTGTCGCCTGGTGACAGCAGATGACACAGCTGTGGGCAAGGTAGCACCTCTGGGCGCCGACACTCTCGATGAGTTTTTTACAAGACCATTCTTTAATGGATGAACCCCGACAGGAAACACTAAAGATTGTTTTTAACTATTTTTATATCAAGACATATCTTTATCAAACGTTCACTCAATGCTAAATGTCACTTCTCCAGCCAACCCCTTTAAGAATACCTAAAACTTAAGACTGGAATGACGCTTTCAAACACATACTCTACTCATGCATTCCCGGGAGCAGAGAGCAGCTTAATGTTTTCACGCTACACAGGCATGAAGTTTGGCGAAGGCATTTTAATATTTTTACCTGAATATTTGAATAAAATCAAAAGATCATTTTCACTCTAATATTCTACTTAGAATGTAATTTTCCATTAAATAAACAGTCAGTGTTCAGTAACCCACATGCTGATAAACTTTTGAAAACTTTAGAAAGTATTAAGTATAATCAAAGATTACTTTTAATTTTCGAGCTGGTAAGAGCCTGTGTCAGGGAACAGTGTTGAGATTGAAGAGATAAAAGCGCGATTATTTTCTTAAAGAAAAGCGAAATTCGTAAAAGAGACCACGTGATTATATAAAGAAACACAGAATCCGTTTTCAGAAACGGCAAACATTGACCACAGAACACCAGCGTTGCCCGTGATGAGAGAAACAGTTAAAAGGAAGAATTCACGGCGGCCCAGCATAGATCAGGTGTGGGAGGACAGAGAGGTGATGAAATGATCCTCCTTCTAACTTCCCAGAAAGGCACAAATGGCCAGCATTGTAACTGAAGACCAGGCAGGCACCAGTGTGAACTCAGACTCCATGGCCAGCACCGTAACTGGAGACCACATGGGCAATGGTGTGAACTCAGACCCCACGGCCCACACCGTAACTGGAGACCACACGGGCACCAGTGTGAACTCGGACCCGACGGCACCTGCCTGGGCTGCTCCAGCCACCACCAGAACCTGTTCTGCAGCTGAACTGGAAGCTGATTCTGGAAGGAACTGAGGAGCATGAGGACGAGATCCTTCTACCTCAACAGGGATCAATTTTTTAATGATTTCTTTCTTTTAGAAAACTGTTAATAAACTACTTTGTTCCAAAATGTCCAGGATTTCAGCAGCCTCTATATTCCTTCATGTCAATCAAAGCTTAGGCACGTGGGTTACTTCACTGTTCGCGACACCCTTTTCAAATAAAACCTGGGGCCGCCTGTGTACCCAAGAGCCTGGGCACTGAACATTCAGAGAAAACGTCCAGGGCGAGAGTGTTCACGTCCCAGCGGTGCGGTAGAGTGGATGGGGGGAGTTCGAGCCACAGGTGGCCACGCCTCCCCTGCCTCCGGCCAGTGCCCACTGCTCACGCACTCCTTCCTCGGCCCATCCTGAGCCACGGGGCCCTCGCGTAACCAAGGCCGCTGCGGTACCTCCAGGAACAAACTGGTTACAGGTGGACTGCTCTCTATGCAAGATACAAAGATTGTTTTTAAAACTGCTCGTCTCTGGAACTTATCCCAGTCACAGGCTAGATTAAGAAAACTGACTAAAAACAGCAGGAAGAAAAACTCACTCTACCCATTGAGGCAAGAGAAATGCACACAGCCTCTGAAATAACTGCAGAGGAGTTTTCCTGGGTTAGGTACGCGGTGGGGTGACCCTACCCCATAGCGGGGCGATGGCACATGGTGGGAACCAAGGAACATCTCCGAGTAAATGTAGGAAAATGCACTCAACTCCCAAACAGAGAGAGAAACTGCTTTTTTCCTTAAAAGCTTCTCTCTTTTATTCTCAGAAAGACTCTCTTTGGTGTCTTGACTGCTGAAGGGACAAGCCTGTCATCCCCAGAAAGCAGCCCTGGACAGTCTCCAGATCCTATGGCCCTCAGGCCCACCTTGCCTACTGATGATCCCACATTACGAAACCTGATCATCAGAAAAACCTCCCAGTCCGCAGCTCACCAGTGACATTTTATTCAGGGAAATGCTAATAAAAACCTGGGGTTCTGTGTAAACGCTGTCCCCTAGGTACTGAGGCTCCACACAGATGGCACACAGGGAGACAGGCCTCACCCCTTCCTGGTGCCCCATGTCTCTCTTCACATTTTATTAGCTGAGTTTTGTGGCGGTTTGTTACTTTTAACCTGCCTGTCCAAGGCAACTGCACTAAACTAATTGTCCGGGGCAGATCCACTCATAATGACCCTCAGCTCAGAGTTGGAAGTAGCACTGGAGAATGAGGTGGTTTCAGGGCACTATGCTTCCCTGCCCTCTTTTCCAGGGATGCCAAGTAAGTTTCTGCCATAGCCGATGATGTCAGCACTACACTAACATTCGTTCAACGGCAGGCCACCAATTAATGCTTAATGAACAATGCCCTTAAGAGCAAAACCCCATCTCTACCAAAAATACAAAAAATTAGCTGGACATGGTGGTGAGCGCCTATGATCTCAGCTACTGGGGGACTGAGGCAGGAGAATTGTTTGAACCCAGGAGGCAGAGTTCGCAGTGAGCCGAGATTGCACCATTGCACTCCAGCCTGGGCAACAAGAGTGAGACTCCATCTCAAAAAAGAAAGAAAGAAAGAAAAGGAAGAGAGAAAGAAAGAAAGGAAGGAAGGAAGAAAGAAAGAAAGAAAGAAAGAAAGAAAGAAAGAAAGAAAGAAAGAAAGAAAGAAAGAAAGAAAGAAAGAAAGAAAGAAAGAAAGAAAGAAAGAAAGAATTCTCACGACACTGTCAACATCTTCAGTTCTTCCCAAGGATAGCGTAAAATTATCACACACAACGTAAACCCAATTAGATCAACGTTCTCTCCTCACCAATCCAAAACTAAATCCTTATTTCAAACTGGCCCCCAATTTTTCACAATTTAAGAAGACTGAGAGGAATAACCATGAACAAGCAAGGTTTACACAGACATCAGACTTCCCAACTCTCGCTCAGGAGCTCACCCCAAACTCCTTCTGCGGAATCAGCCCGGATAACAGTTCCTGGTGGCCGCACAAGAACAGAGGGTCCCACGAACCCACGACAGACCCCACCATTCAGCCCCAGGCAGAGGAGAGAGGTGGAGGGTCACGAAAGACAGAAAAGCAGGGAACTGTGATTCTTCTGAGTTAATGCAGGTGATTGGGCCAAAAAACAAGGCACATCCACCTGTGAATGGTGTGAGCTCCCAGCTGGCTGTGCAGAGGCTGTAGATATGAAGGAACTCACTTCCCTGCACACTGAAGTGCATCAGCATCTCCACATCGACCGCACCTGGGCTCTGCTCGCCCCTCACAAACTAGGATGACAGTGGCTGCTTCTGGACAGAATGTCAAGGACGGATGGACAGACATCCTGGACAGACACTGTACAGAGACCAGGGGCTGGGCAGGGGGAAGCGGCACAACCTTGGGGCCAGCAGGGGCGAGGCCAGGAAGCCTCGGTGAAGGCCTGTATCTCCTCATCCAACAGAAGCAGGAGGGGCCACCCAGTGAGGGCTGCAGCTGCGGTGAAGTGGCCAGTGGGACATAGCAGGAGGCCGTGGCCAGCCTTACCCCCAGCCCGGGAGGAGGGGCCCAGCTGTGGGCACTGCCCCGGGAGCCAGCATCTTGAGCCCCCAGGGAAGATGGGAAATTGCCCCTGGGCACTGGGTGCTCAGGCTGGAGGTGGTGAGACCTCGAGGCCCTGCAGTCGGGGAGGCGAGGGCAGAGGTGGCCAGACTGCAGCTCAGTGAAGGGTTTTGTCAGGAAAGGCCCCCAGAGGCTGCCTCACCAGCCCGGGGGAGGTTACTTCCAGCCCAGAGGCTCAACAGGGCCCTTGGTGGTGATGCTTAAACTTGTCCTCTGACAGAGGACCATCGAGACAGAGTCACTCAAACCTCTGCCAAGTTCTGCACCCAAATGAAGCTCATCATAAAACACCTCATTTCACCCTACACAGAGTCCACAGACTGCTCCACAGTCTCCCAGGTAAGAGTTGGTGCATCTCTGCTGAGCTACTTCTGACTTCATCCTTTCTCAACTGCTTCATGTTTCACCCTACACAGAGTCCACAGACTGCCCCAAATTTCACCCTACAGAGTCCACAGACTGCCCCGCATTTCACCCTACACAGTCCACAGACTGCCCCACATTTCACCCTACACAGTCCACAGACTGCCCCACATTTCACCCTACACAGAGTACAGAGACTGCTTCACAGAATACTACCAAAGGGGACCATCAAATGATCCCCAAGAAGTAATGAGCGCCTTAAAAGTAAGAAAGCCAACCTCCTCCCCCTCTCCTAACTCCCTCTCCTCATTTCCGCAGAACCAAAGAAATATGAAGGGCCAGTGATGCCCCACTGAAGAACGCTCTCCTGGTGGTTACACTCTGTACATAGGGAGCACAACACTGCTCCGTGCTGCCTGAGGCTACTAGTCTATACTACACTAGTACGATCTGTTTGTTCTATTCTATACTATTCCATTCTCTATGATAGAATACTACAGCTTCATTCCATACTATAAAATACTGTACTATCTGTTCTATCCTATTCTATTTTCTTCTATACGGAAAGGAGTTAGCCAGCTTGCTTTAGGCAGACAGTAAGGGAAGGGTCCCAGAGAGCCTCCAGCCCATGTTTTGTGCAGATAGGGGGACTTGCACGGGGGGCTCGCCTAAACATGCTCACAGCAGACTAAGGATCCCCACGCACACGAGGGAATGGGGTGGAACCACCAGATATTTGCTCCTTAGACAGGGAGCCCAGCCCCATCAGCTTCTATATAAAAGCCCTTGTAGTCAACTGGGAAGGGGGCGACCAGCAATCTGCTCTCAGGACCCCTCTTTTCGCTGAGAGCTTAACTTTTAGCTTAACGAGTTCCACTGCACTCACTCTTCGATGTCCCCGTGCCTGTTTCTTCCTGGTCATGAGACAAGAACCTGGACCCAGCTGAGCTAAAGAGCAAAACTCCTGCATCAGTGCTACAGAACACTATCCTCTCTGTTCTGTGCCATGCGACTCTACTATTCCACACCACACTACGTAATATTAATACTATGCTGTGTGTTCTAATCTAGATTGTATTATGCTATGCAATACTACGTCATTAGTTCAACTGTATACTCTACAATACTATCCCACTTGTTCTATTCTAGACCATGTAATACTATTTGTCCTATTGTATACTATACTACATAATGTTACACCGTTTCTTCTATTCTATGCTACCCTATATAACAGTATGCTATTTGTTCTTTTCTGCGCTACTCTATGTAATTCTATTCTGTTTGTTCCATTCTATACAATACCTTGCATCATTTTACCATGTTCCACGATACAAGAGTAGAGTCAGTTATACTTTCATAATCTCTTTTCCAAGCTCTTACCCAGTAAGAAATGTGATGTTTTACTATGCCTCACATAAATGCACATTTCATGATAATCAATGCCATTTCCTATGGTTGTAGAATTCTGTCCCTATGATTCTATTGATACGGCTTCTTTGGGCTTTTCTGTAAGTCCTTTGCAGTGTCTGGTTTCCTAGTGAAAAGATGACTAAGGTCCCGATAAGATCCTACAAAACCAGCATTCACACAGGCTCACCTGTGTGCACACTGCTGGACTCCGTGTTAAAGGAGGGACAGGAAGACAGACGGCTGTCGGTGGATGGAAGGCAACAAGCACAGAGTAGATTCCAGAACTGAGACAGGTACCAAGGCTCTGGCACAGCTCAGGGTCGATCCCAATTCTAGCCTCTCACAGAAAGGCAGAGGAGACTTAGCACAAAGAGCATGGAACTTTGCTTTAATAAAGCAAATGCTTACCATCCACTGTGAGGAGCTCAAGGAGAAATGGCAGTAGGCTCTACTAATAACTACTGCTTTAAAAAATGGAAGGGAGAGGGTACATTTTCACATGGGCCATGTGGAAAGTTGGCTGGACCTGACACTGGACCTGATGCTGGACCTGCCGCTGGACCTGATGCTGGACCTGACGCTGGACCTGCCCCTGGACCTGCCACTCGGTCTGCTACTGGACTGCTAACAAATGCTGCAGATTTTTATGGCGAGAAAAGTACAATGCGTCTGAGAGCAGCTGTCCCAGCTCTGGATGAAGCCGGCAGAACAAGGAAGCAGCAGAGACGCTGGTATCATTCAGTGGGCAGAGTCAATGACCCTCCTCTAAGTCCAGCAAAGCTCAATCTGCATGTCTGCAACTAGAAATAGCAATCGTAAGCCAGACCTCCTGGCAAATACCATTGACCCGCTGTAATTCTGTGTGGTGTATTATGTCCCATGTACGGGAAATCATTCACAGAGCCTTTAACCAGGAAGTACTAACATGACTTTTAATGCAATATAAGAGCTTTGCACCCATTTCACATATATTTAACCCCAGTGGTATATTTAAATATATATTTTATAGAACATCAGGCATGTTTATCTAATGGCTCGAACTTTCACAATGTCTCTCTCCCTGAGAGGACAGCGGAGGATCCCATGCACTGTCTCCAGGAACATGCCCTTCCCAGAGAGGATTCACAAATCAAATGTGCACATGCATGCATGCACAGACACGTGTCACACACACATATACACATGGACATGCACACCTACATGCAATACATACATTCACACATGCACACACATTCACATAATCACATAATACCACCACATAACACATGCATACACATACACACAACACTCAAACACACACGCACAAACATACAACACTCAAACACACACGCACAAGCATACACACAACACTCAAACACACATGCATATACATACACATTCTGACACATACATATGTAAATGCGTAGACATAACATGCACAAATATACATGTATAACTATATACACACGAGCATCCATGCATGCCTACTTGCACATATGTGCAGTCGTGCCTAAACATGTAACACATGCACACACATACATGCAACACAAATACACATGCACACATATGAACATGCATGCACATGTACATTACACACAAAGGCACACATACATGCATAACACATATACATGCAATATACACTTTCATACACATAAATGCAAACACACATACATATACACCCCTCAAAGACCCCATTATTCAATTCATTTTTTTTTTTTTGAGACGGAGTCTCGCTCTGTCACCCAGGCTGGAGTGCAGTGGCCGGATCTCAGCTCACTGCAAGCTCCGCCTCCCGGGTTCACGCCATTCTCCTGCCTCAGCCTCCCGAGTAGCTGGGACTACAGGCGCCTGCCACCTCGCCCAGCTATGTTTTTGTATTTTTAGTAGAGACGGGGTTTCACTGTGTTAGCCAGGATGGTCTCGATCTCCTGACCTCGTGATCCGCCCGTCTCGGCCTCCCAAAGTGCTGGGATTACAGGCTTGAGCCACCTTGCCCGGCCCCCATTATTCAATTCTAAACAAAGTGGTTTATCCCCCAAATGTACCTTCTCGTAATTAATAAGCTCTACTGCACATTTCTTGTTTCTAATAATGAGGTCTCACACACAGCACACACACATTTATACTCCAATACGTGTGAACATATAAATAGAAATAGGCACACGTGCACGAAGACCCTCTTCTGTAAAGGTATTCTCAAACTTGAACTGAACGAATTCTGCTAATTATAGTCAGAGTCAACAAAGATATATATTTGACCTCGGAATGAATATACTCGTTCTTTTCGTTACCCCTGGCAACAGCAAGAAGGTAAAACAGAGTTGTGCGATACCCTGTCACTTATTCAATCCCACTTCCTGGGATCTGACCCACTTGGAATAGCGTTTCTGTCTGAGTGATTTCCTTCTGACTAAAATCATGAGACAATTCCTTCTCTTCCTGCTTTCTCTTTCCCAGGCCTTTTCACTGCCCTTTCATCATCTCGGAAACTAAATCATACTTGTCAAAATGGAACGCAAAGAAACAGCCTTAGGAGAGAATCCCACAATGGAATGGACCCAAGAGAGGAAAAAGTATTCTTTTTGAAAATGTACAAAAGGAAAAGTCAAGAGGCCTGGGTTCCCTCTCATGACAGAAACAGACATCAGCATAGCAGGTCACTCAGCACAGTTCAGCTCTGTGTATGTAACAGAGATTCTAGTCCTTGTCCCTGTTTCAAGCTCTGTGTATGAAACAGAGTCTAGCCCTTGTCCCTGTTTCATGATGTTGCAATGAAGGTAACAAAACGGACAAAGGGCACAGGCTGCAGAAAAGGATTTTAAAAGGATGACTTTTAAAATGTGAGCCTGCTTTTCAAGGGCACAATGAGGACATTTTCAAGTATATTAAAGCTGATTTATAAGAGATGGGTATAAAGACTCTACAAGGTCATTAGACTTTAGACTTACAAAGAAAACAAATCACATTCTCCTAGCATCACCAGTCAGGTGTTCCACAAATACTAAGAATAGCCACCGCAACGGGGTCCACTATGAGGGGTCAAAACATAACCCATGAAGCATGGCCAAGAGCTCCTATAACCTGATTTCTAGGAATCTAATTTTAAACATCCTCACAGCTAGCACATCACAAAAATACAGAGCTCCAAATGCTGTAACACAAGTGCTAACAACACCTAGCCAAAAATATACGAGGCATTTCAGGCAAGAATCCAGAATCAGAAGAACACAAGTTTTCTAAGTTCTTCAAAAGCTGGTGCTGGTTGAGGCTCTTCTGCAGACTTCAACAAAAGACACGCTAGAATTAGCCATTGACGGTAACCCTGAGTCAACACGCACAGTGTTCGGAAAAGCACAAGGCCTGCTCCGGGCTTGAGACCCCTGGGAACTTTCTCTGGACCACACCGAGTGGACGACTTTGAGGACTCAAAATAACCAACAACCAGTCCACGAACAGAGAAAGAAGACTGCAGCCTCCCTGGGGACCTGGCTCCATGCCTGTCCCCTTTCTTCCGGATACCTTTGCCCTTCCTGGCTCCCTCCTCCACCTGGAGATGCTCTGGGTTCAGGCCCCTCTCCAGTTGTGTCTCGGTCCACAGCTGGCTACCTGTGTGAAGCACCAGGCCTTGAAGGACCATCTCCACCTGCTTCCTGCACTTCCCACCCACTTCCGCGAGACCCCCAGGCTCTGGCTGCTCTCAGGGATCAGGGCCGCCAGGCTCCCCTCACAGGCTCCAACTGGAGTCCTGCCCCCTGGTTTTCAGCAACACTTGGGACTTTCTCCTGGAAACTCTCGGCTCTGGACTTTAGAGAACTGTGCCATCCAGCTCTTCTCTGGACTCTAAGCAGGGCCTTTTCTGGGTCTTCTAACCCTTCCTCCATTTCCAAATGTGGGCTTTCCTTTGGCGTCCTCTCTCCAGACATGCACGCCTCACACTCTGGCTACTTCACCTGCACGTCTACCTAAGAGGCTCCCAAATGCACCCTGCTCCAGATTTTCCCCAAGCCTCCTCCTGTATTTCCAGACTCGCAGCTTGCAGTGGTGTCTGTAAGTATCTCCGAGTCAGATCCACACTTGCTTCTCCTGATTTCCAGCAAAGCGCAACGCCAACCTCAGGGTGCAGACTCGCAGCTTCTTCCGCCTTCCTGCACTCCCTCTTCCCCTCCTGACCCAGGCACCGAATCGCTCAGCTCACTGGCTGCCTTCTGTCCTCCTCTCGCCATGGCGAGTGCCCTGCATGAGCCTGCTCTGTCCCTCAGGCTCCACGGCGTGCCGCACATCAGAGGCGATTCTCTCCGGAACCCTCAGTGGCTCCCTCGTATCCGACAGGTAAGGACTTCCACATTCTGGCCCCAATCTAACTTTCTGGCCTCAGATATGCACATCCATATTTTATCTATGCAAAGAGAGTACAGGCCTCACACCTGCTCTCATTCCTGGGCTCCTAGCTCCTCCTGAAGGTGCTGTATGAGCTACCTATGCACTTTCCAAACACTAATTGAATATGCGCTTGGAGAACATTTACTTGATAATTTTGTGGCATTGCCGGATAACGTGGACAAAGTGAGAACTACGCAGGTGTGTGGATGCTGCCTTGCCCAGACCTCACTTACCCAGACACTCCCAGATGCTCAAGGTGACCAGCCCTATTGGCGCACAGGCAGGCGCAGGCTGAACCCCCACAGCTGGGCCCGGCGAGCTGAACTATAATCATGAAGCAGCTGTTTGCTCCTAAATCTGTGTATGCCGGTGCACTTGTTACACATTACTGAAACCAATAAAGTATGACTCCAAAGAGAGAATAATTGTATGAAAACTAAGTTGGATGCCTTTCAAAGACTTAATATGGGGGAAATTTTTTTTTTCATTTTAATCTTTTCTACATTGCTATCACATTAGGTATGGGCAAAAAATATACACAATGTTTGAGGAAATAATTTTTAAAGGTTTCGAATGTAACATATCTTGTTTCTCTTGTGTTGCCTATTCTCTTCTAGAAGAATCAAAACTGTGGCAGGCCTGCGATGGCTGTGGTTGAGGAAAGAGGCCACACCCACAGCCAGCAGAACCACGCTCAGCAGCAGCCTAGCCCCGCGTGGAAGAGGCGTGAACACTCTCGGGAGAGGTGGATGTGCACTAACCGTTCCCAGCTCTGACCTCTTTGATTAACTGAATATGGTGATTGGTTTTATCTGAACATCAGACAAAAGGGTGTCTACGCCCAGGAAAGACTCTAAACACTCTGGACCCTGCTGGGGCAGATGGTGACCGTGACCCAGTGATACCACTCTCCAGTGGGCAGCCAGCCCAGCCTCCTAATCGTAAAGGACATTCATAGCAACACTACGAAAAAGAAACACGACTGTTCTGAGCCGGAAAAGTGAAATTTAAAACATTAAATATACAGGTTCTAACTAAGAGGCAGATGGACCGGGCGCGGTGGCTCACGCCTGTAATCCCAACCCCTTGGAAGGCCGTGGTGGGTGGATCACTTGAGGTCAGGAGTTCGAGACCAGCCTGGTCAACATGGTGAAACCCCATCTCTACTAAAAATGCAAAAATTACCCGGATGTGGTGGCGGGCACCTGTAATCCCAGCTACTTAGGAGGCTGAGGCAGGAGAATCGCTTGAACCCGGGAGGTGGAGGTTGCAGTGAGCCGAGATCGCGCCACCGCACTCCAGCCTGGGCAACACTTTCTCAAAAAAAGTAAAATAAAATAAAATAAAATAAAATAAAATAAAATAAAAGGCAGACAAACAAAAGGAGATTGCCTCTGATCTTAAAAACAGAAGTATTTGATTCACAGCCTGGATAATTGAAGATCTGCATAGAAATCACCTAGGGCCCCGCCCTCCCTCACAACAGACTGCGATAGAGGGAAGGAGGGCAGGAGGTGGGCCCCTTATCCACGAGAGGCTCCTCCCACCCCATCCCCTTCCTCAGGAGGGCGGCCTGCCCAGTGCAGGCTCCCTTCTCCCCAGGTAAGACCCTGGTGTCTCTACAGGAACACCCACCTCCCTTCCCTGCAATCCACTCCAGCTGCTCACGGCCAGCCAAGGGGGGCGCTCTTCAGAGAGGAGCAAACGGCTTCGGGGAGAGCCTGAACTCCCACATCCCAGGTGTGGCTTGCCAGGGAGCACAGAGGAAGGATGCAGGTCCCGAGAAGGAGGAGGCGCAGGAGGACGATGAGAGAGACAAGAGAGACAAGGGAGGCAGACCGCCTAGCGACGCGCTGAGCGCAGGACCTGGCGGGGGCCTCCTGGGGAGGGGCAGAGGCAAACAGGCTGCTGCTTCTAGGCTGCTCCGGAGGATACAAGCTCGGAAGGGGCTGCAAGGCAGGACTCGCTGAGGAGCAGTCATGTGGATGCCCCGCCTCTCACACGGCACACACTGACAACATGCAACTAACAAACAACACAACACGCATGTACAATGCGCTTATACAACACTGACAACACACAATGCACACAAACACACACAACCTATACAACACATACCCAATACATGCAACTCACAACACAATATGCATTTTTAACACTCAGGCAACGCATAACCAATACATGCAACTCGCAACACAACATGTACGTACAACACACTCATACACACATACAGCACACGTAACTCACATACAACACAACACGCACGTACAATGCACTCATACAGCACACACAACACACAACTCACATACAACATGCACATGCAACACACTCATACGACACACAACACTCATATAACACACAACACACACAACTCACAACACAACATGCACACACAACACTCACACAACATACACACAATACATACAACTCACAACATACACATACAACACACTCATACAGCTCACGTACAAAACATGCAACTCACGTTCAACACAACATGCACGTACAACATACACGACACACGCAAATCAACGCAACATTCACATACTCACAACATACACATACAATACACTCAAACAACACATACAAGAAATGTAACTCACGCACAACACAACATGCACATACAACACACTACACAACATTCAACACATACAACATACACAATACATGCAACTCAACACAAATACATGTACAATGCACTCACAACACACAACACTTACACAACACACAACACATGCAACTCACAAACACACGTACAACACACTCATACAACACACAGCACTCACAAAACATACACACAATACGTGCAACTCATATACAACATACACATACACACGTACAATGCACAACACTCATATAACACACAACACACATACAACATACAAAACATACAACTCACAAATACACGTAGAACACACTCATACAACACACAACACTCAAACATACAATAAATGCAACTCAACACAATATGCACATGCAACACACATACAACCCATGCAACTCACATACAACACAACACACTCATGCAACACATTCATACAACACACACTGTACAGATTCTAAGTATGAAATAGAAAACAGCACACGCACGGTTTCTAAAGTATGATGAAAGTGTTTTCAAGAAGGTCGTCCAACATCCAAACTGGTACCATGTCCTCATTTTCAGCTGCTGCTCAGATTCAAGCATTTTTATCATCCGCTCTATGAATTATAATAATACAGCATAAACCCAGTTTTCATTTTACACCCACTTTGGTGTGGGTTGCTCCAAAACAGGGGCCAGGAGCCTCAGAGTCGTCCTTCAGAACAAAACACAACCCACACTCAGAGGCCAGGAAGGGAACTCGGGGGGTGACACACACTCTCTCATCTGCAGAGCTCTGCTTCAAATACTTTACACGTAACCAGGGCTGGAACGGGGTTGCTGAGGGTACAGACACGGCAAACTGAGAAGAAACTGGCAGGTGGAGGAAGATCGGCCAAAACCCAAGGAAAAATGCTGAACATTTTCCACAAATAGTTCACACGACAGATGATACTCGGGCTACTGAAAGTTTATTGAGAGGGGTCTTGCTCCAAAGAAAAAGTTCTCTCCCAAGGTTATCGAAGATTCACAGCAGACACCTGCCCCCAACACACCATCTGCCGAGGGCCTAGGAGTCAAAAAGAAAGTAAGACAGAAGTAAGGGTACAGGGGAAGGAGAGCAGGAGGGGACCGAGTACTCGGAACCAAGTGAAGTGATGGGCGGACACTGAATGCCTGACTCCAGGGTTATCACCTCGGAAAACAAGTCTGTTGAAGTCCGTAGTAACAGTGTTAGTGCTTTCACTGAACCTGCACTCAACACTGGAGAACCTCCCTGTGTTATGAAGACGATCTGAAAAATAACATTAATTCACAAGGTAGAGTGACGATTCAGCCACAGAAAATAAAACTGATATAATCCACTGCAAGTCACACTATGTCTTTCTTTAAGACTGGTTTATGACGCAGAAAAGAGGCAGCTTGAGATCTAAAATACTGAAACTGGCAGACACCTTGTTTCCCTGAATTCTCACAACCGTGGCACCAGCTAGGGTAAGACAGAGTGGCTTTCAGAGCTTCCAGAACAACAGAACAGATCAATCATAAATATGCAAAGGTGATCTGAAGACAGAATTAATATTCCACGTTTTGGCTTAAACTAGTCATGTGATTTCCAATAAGTGGGAAACATCCACACCAATTTTTATAAGAAAGTTCAATGTGAACACATAGTACAGAACACGATCTTTGTTTTGGAATTTATTTATTTAATATGACAATTTCAATTGTCTTTAGGGATTCCTGATATTGAATGCTCATCTTTACTAATGATGAGCTACCCATTTTCTGACTGAGGAAATGGAAAGTTGTCACTGCCTAACACCAATACTCAACACAGCCTGTATGAAAGGGAAAGCTACACCTGTGTGCACACACATGCATACACATACCTACACATGTACACGCACACACATACACGTGTACGCACGTGCACACACATGTACACATGTGTGCATACATCCATATGCATGCACACATACGCACATACCTGCATACACACGCATATGCGCACACACATACATATACACGCGTACACATGTACATACATACATGCATATACACGTGCACATGGACACGCATACACGCATACAGACGTGCACACACATGCATATGTACATGCATACGTAAGTATCATCTCAGGTATGTGGATTCAAAATTCTGATGCAAACAAGAATAATCACAAAACAAGGTAGGGTGTCAACAAGTGAGAATTGAGATGGAAGTCCTGGAATGTTCCAGAGACGATAGGAGGGAGGTCTGCACATCACGTAAACATCTTACCCATTTTAAACGTGACCATTCCTGCCAACATCGGCCTGGATTAAGAAGATTTCATTTACATAAGGAACAGAAAATATGATACTTGTTCTAATGAGGTTCTCTAATCATTAGATTATTTTCATAATTATAAGTAATCACTAAATAACTTCCTTTCAAGGGTCTAAAAATAAAAATAAGATTACAAAGTCACAGTCCTGACAGTTTTATCATGCAAATCACAGCTGTGAAAATAAAGCATGGCTTTGAGACTATGCCCTCCTCAAATACCCTTCATGGAATTTTGTACCAGTAATGGCTGGTAATTAATTGTTACACCAGGTGGAAAAGTATACCATTTGGGGTATATGAAGTAAGCATGTAAAGAGAAATGACCACACACACCTGAAACCAGGTCTCATTTCACAACTGTTTCCTACTTTCGATTTGCTTAATTTACTTCATGAGGTGCCTTGAGGAGAGAAAGCAGAGCTGGGATCCGCCCCGAGGCTGCTTCGGGGAGAGCTGGGTGGGCACCAAGCCCCTCAGACCGAGGGCTGAGCTGCGTGGCTATGACCCCATCACTGCGGCTCCCCAAGCGTGTGTCCCTGTGTGTCACGCAAACCCCTGCCACACAGGTGACACACGCCACACGCCTGACACAGGCTCAGCACACAGGGAGCGATCAGTAAGGGGTGACTAGAGAGAAGCGACGGCCTTCAGCGTGGACGGAGAAAACAGGTCACAGACTCACAGAGGAAACGCCGCAGATCCACAGACGGAGAAAACACCACAGATGCATGGACGGAGGAAACAGACTACAGACGCATGGAGCGAGAAAAGCGCCACAGATGCACGGAGGGAGGAAAAGCGCCACAGACGCACACATGGAGAAAACGCCACAGATGCACGGACGGAAGAAACGCCACTGACGCACGGACAGAAGAAATGCCACAGACGCATGGACGGAGGAAACGCGCCACTGAGGCACGCATGGAGAAAACAGGCCACAGAAGCACGAAGGGAGAAAACGCCACAGACGCACGGACGGAAGAAACAAGGCAGAGACGTGCACACACCAGCGTGGAACATGGGACAGGAACGTCTCGGCCATGCACCTTCCACTCCCACTAGGGACTTCCCACCCCAGAGCACTCAGGATGGCTGTGGAGCTCCTGCCACCTACCCCAGAGGTGAAGCTGGGGAGCCAGAGATGAGCAGGTTCACGTCCATCAAATGCGGCTGCAATCCCTGTAATAACAGGAGGTCACCATTAAACAGAAGGGCACTTCACTTGGAATAAAAGCACTCTGCATAAAAGAACTAAAGATTGGCCGGAGACCGCTTAGAAACCATCACAATCATTCTTGCTAGTGACAGTGAAGCTTCAAGAGTGGTCACTTTTTCCTGTAGAAACGCCACAGAGCTGATTCCTGGAACTCAGTTAGAATATTTCTTTCCCGGAAACCACACAACCAAGAGTTTAATAATGCCATCTCTTGAGCAGAAAGATTAAGATTTCTGATGAAACAAAACCCTGGCAAGTCTCCTGATTCTAGAAGATGCTACACAGAAAAGCTAACTCAAAGGGGTTGCATTTCTTTTGTCGTCCATGACACACACGAAAAAAATTTAAAATATACAAAAAATGTAGGATTTGTACAGTGAGTACCAATGTATCTACCCCCTGGATCACAGATTAGATTTTAAATGTAAAGTTCTAAATGTTCCCAGCTAAGGAAATGTGCGGTGGAAGCCTCTACCTGGTTAGAACCAAGGGGAATGGAATGAGCTTTCCCTGGCCTTGCTACTCAGCTGGGAGGGGCTGCCACAGCTCGGCCACCCCACCCCAGAGCACTCAGGATGGCTGTGGAGTTCCTGCCACCCATCCCAGAGGTGAGGCTGGATCCCCAATCGAGGTGTTAAGAGTGAGCCAGCTGGGCGCGGTGTCTCAAGCCTACAATCCCAGCACTTTGGAAGGCCAAGATGGGCGGATTACGAAGGCAAGAGATCGAGATCATCCTGGCTAACACAGTGAAACTCCGTCTCTGCTAAAAAAAAAATACAAAAAACTAGCCGGGCGAGGTGGCGGGCGCCTGTAGTCCCAGCTACTCTGGAGGCTGATGCAGGAGAATGGCATAAACGTGGGAGGCGGAGCTTGCAGTGAGCTGAGATCTGGCCACCGCACTCCAGCCTGGGCGACAGAGCGAGACTCCATCTCAAAAAACAAAACAAACAAACAAAAAGAGTGAGCCAGCCTTTAGAGGCCATGTGGTCTATACTTGAATAGAAAATGTTCCAGGAAACCAAAGATTCAAATGCCTGTGATGAATTCCTAACCATTTGAAACCCAGGCTCCTCATCTATATAAAGAGAACAATGCTCTCTCCTGAGAAAGCATTTCAGAAGGACGAAAAAGGATCCACATGAGAGCAGCTGAAAACTACAAAGCACCCTGCAATTATAAGATTTTTTCCAGATCTTTGTTTCAAGGAATGTCAGCATTCTAAATATTGCGCTTCATCCCACATCACCTTTCAGGAGCAGATCATAACGATCAAAAGTATCAGCAGAATCCCTACCAGCTCAGTCGCCGTGTGCTTCTTCTCCCTGCATGAGAATTCCTGCAGAACGATGGGACCATCCAAGAATGGCTCCCTGCCATCATGTGCCCATATTCCTTCCCCAGGGAGCTATTCCTGTACTCATGGGGCATGGGAAACCTGTATAACACCACCAGAAAGTCCTTGTTTGATTTACACACTTCCCAGAAGGGCTGATTTTATCCAGAATCCGAACTGTGTCAAACACTAAACCTAAGAAATCATTAAAAACCAAGGAAATGTAAGGTCATCTCCTGCCCCAGGTGCATGGCTACTAGGGGAGAAATAGAAAATGAGACACGAAAGCAAACTTTTAAGATATTCAGAACACCACTGGATGATTCCGGGAACTCATTACAGATCATTGCTGTTCCTAATAACAGGAAAGAAATTCTAAAATTCCAACAGGCATGGTGAGTCCCTCACTTGCATGAAATCAAAATAATAATCCATCGCTATCTTTAAAAGACAAAAGAAAAACTCTATTTCCTCTTCATATTAATTTGTGTACAAATAACTTAAGTGAGGAAATCTTAATGTCTGGACTGTGATATCAATAGCAAAATAACCCCAAGCTTCCCAATTAAAGGATATAGACGGGCTGAGTGGATTTAAAGAAGAAAAACCAACTATATGCTGCCTACAAAAAACTCACTTCAGCCGTAAAGACACACAGAGACTAAATGTGAAGGGATGGAAAAACATGTTCCACATTAATG
Organism: Macaca nemestrina; assembly: GCF_043159975.1. Lineage (NCBI taxonomy): Eukaryota > Metazoa > Chordata > Mammalia > Primates > Cercopithecidae > Macaca > Macaca nemestrina. The sequence goes on from NW_027257882.1 coordinate 165,029, forward strand.
GAACTCAAAAGTGAGCAAGAGTAGCTATATTTATTTCAGACCAATCACAAGTTAAGTCAAAAACTGTAAAAAAGTAATTATGTAATAAAGAGATCAACATAGCAAGAGGATATAACAATTACGAGTATATGTGCACCCAACAACAAAGCACCCAGATACATAAAGCAAATATTAGTAGAACTAGAGAGAGAGGTTGGGCATGGTGCCTCATGCCTGTAATCCCAGCACTTTGGGGGGTGGAGGCAGGTGGATCACCTGAGGTCAGGAGATCAAGACCAGCCTGGCCAACATGGTGAAACCCTGTCTCTACTAATACAAAAAATTAGCCCAGGATGGTGGCACACGCCTGTAATCCCAGCTACTTGGGAGGCTGAGGCAGGAGAATCATTTGAACTCGGGAGGTGGAGGTTGCAATGAGTTGAGATTGCACCTCTGCACTCTAGCCTAGGCAACAAGAGCAAAACTCCGTCTCAAATATATATATATATATATATATATATATATATATATATATATATATACATACACACACACACACACATACACACACACATACATATATATATATATATATAGAGAGAGAGAGAGAGAAAGAGAGAGAGAGAGAGAGAGACACCAACACAACAATAGTAGGGGCCTCAAAACCCCACTGTCAGCACTGGAGATCATCTAGACAGAAAATAACAACAAATTATCAAGTTGAAAGTAGAGTGTAAACCAAATGGACCTAATAGACATTTACAGAACGTTTCATCCAACAGATAGAGAATGCACATTTTTCTCATCGGCACATGGAACATTCTCTAGAATTAACCACATGCTAGGCTGCAAAAGAAGTCTCAATACATTTTTTAAAAATTGAAATAACATCTGGGATATTCTCAGACTGTAACAGAATAAAGCTATAAATCAACAACAAGGAACAGATATATCTCAAAAGAAGACATTTGTGCAGCCAACAGACACATGAAAAAATGCTCATAATCACTCGCCATCAGAGAAATGCAAATCAAAACCACAATGAGATACCATCTCACACCAGTTAGAATGGCAATCATTAAAAAGTCAGGAAACGACAGGTGCTGGAGAGGATGTGGAGAAATAGGAACACTTTTACACTGTTGGTGGGATTGTAAACTAGTTCAACCATTATGGAAAACAGTATGGCGATTCCTCAAGAATCTAGAACTAGATGTACAATATGACCCAGCCATCCCATTATTGGGTATATACCCAAAGGATTATAAATCATGTTGCTATGAAGACACATGCACACGTATGTTTATTGCGGCCCTATTCACAATAGCAAAGACTTGGAATCAACCCAAATGTCCATCAGTGACAGACTGGATTAAGAAAATGTGGCACATATACACCATGGCATACTATGCAGCCATAAAAAAGGATGAGTTTGTGTCCTTTGTAGGGACATGGATGCAGCTGGAAACCATCATTCTCAGCACAATATCGCGAGGACAGAAAACCAAACACCGCATGTTCTCACTCATAGGTGGGAAATGAACAGTGAGATCACTTGGACACAGGAAGGGAAACATCACACACCGGGGCCTGCAGGGGAGGGGGGAAGGATAGTATTACGAGATATAATTTAAATGACGAGATATAATTTAAATGTCATAATGTAAATGACAAGTTAATGGGTGCAGCACACCAGCTTGGCACATATATACATATGTAACAAACCTGCACATTGTGGACATGTACCCTAGAACATAAAGTTTAATAAACAATCAAACAAAAAACAAATCAACAACAAGGAGAACTTTCAAAACTGTATAAATACATAGAAATTAAACAATATGTCCTTGAATAGCCAATGGGTCAATGAAGAAATTAAGAAGGAAATTTAAAAATTTCTTGAAATAATTGAAAACAGAAACACAACATATCAAAGCCTATGACATACAGCCAAAGCAGTATTAAGAGGAAAGTTTATAACCATAAACTCCTACATTTAAAAAACAGATTTAAAATAAACAACCTAACAATGAACTGTAGTGAGCTAGAAGAGCAAGAACAAATCAAATCCAGAAGTGGTAGCAGAAAAGAAATAACAAAGATCAAAGAGGAAGTCAATAATATGGAAACTAACAAATATAAAAGATGAAGAAAAAAGTGTTGGTTTTTTGAAAAGATAAATAAAATAGACAAGCCATTCGCTACACTAAGAAAGAAAAAGAAATCCCAAATAAATAAAATTAGAAACAAAAAAGGAGAATTACATTTGATACCACAGAAATACAAGGGATCATTAGAAACTATTTTTAACAACTGTATGTCAAGAGATTGGAAAACCTAGAGGAATGGATAAATTCCTGGACATGTACAACCTACCAAGATGGAACCAAGAAGAAACGGAAATCCTAAACAGACCAATAATGGGTAACACGTATGACTATATAATAATAAAATGTCTCCCAACAAAGAAAGCCCCAGAACTTGGTGGCTTCACAGCTGAATTCTACAAATTTTTATTTCAATTCTTCTCAAACTATTCCAAAAATATTGAAGAGGAGGGAATTCTGCCAAGTTCATTCTTCAAGCCAAGCATTACCCTGATACCAAAATAAGACAAGGACACAATAAAAAGAGAAAACTATAGGTCAATACCCCTGATGAACACAGATGCAAAAATCCTCAGCAAAATACTAACAAACTGAATCCAACAGCAAATCAAAAAGATTATACACCATGATCAAGTGGGTTTTATCCCAGGATGCAAGGATTGCTCAACAAACACAGATCAATAAACACGCTACATCACATCAACAGAATTAAGGACAAAAACCATATCATTTCGACAGATACAGAAAAAGCATTTGATAAAATTCGACGCTGCTTCATGATAAAAAGTCTCAACAAACGAGGCACTGAAGGAAACATACCTCAACACAATAAAGGCCATAGGTGACAAACCCACAGCTAACATAATGGTGAATGGGGAAATACTAAGAGCTTTTTCTCTGACACCTGTAACAAGACAAGGACGCCCACTTGTGCCACTCCTATCCAACACAGCAGTGAACGTCCTAGTCAAGAGCAGTTAGGCAAGAGAAAGAAATCAAGGGCACCCAAAGTGGAAAGGAGGCACTCTAACTGTCTGTTTGCAGACAATATGCTCTTATATATTTAAAAAAAAAAAAAAAAAGGGCTCCAGCAAAAATCTCTTTGAACCGATAAACAAATTCAGTAAAGTTACAGAATACAAAATAAACATATAAAAGTCAGTAGCATTTATTTTTTTTTTTTTTTTTTTTTTTTTGAGACAGAGTCTGGCTCTGCCACCCAGGCTGGAGTGCAGTGGCCGGATCTCAGCTCACTGCAAGCTCCGCCTCCCGGGTTCACGCCATTCTCCTGCCTCAGCCTCCCAAGTAGTTGGCACTTACAGGCGCCCGCCACCGCGCCCGGCTAGTTTTTTGTATTTTTTAGCAGAGACGGGGTTTCACCGTGTTAGCCAGGATGGTCTCGATCTCCTGACCTCGTGATCCGCCCGTCTCGGCCTCCCAAAGTGCTGGGATTACAGGCTTGAGCCACCGCGCCCGGCCAAAAGTCAGTAGCATTTCTATAGACTAACAATGAGCCAGTGGAAAAAGAAATCAAGAAAGCAATCCAATTTAGTTACAAAAATATAAAATAAAAATAAAAATACCTCAGAAGAAGTCTAACCAAGAGGGTTAAAGATCTCTATGAGGAAAATGATATTCTACCCTCTGAAGGTAGAACAGTGGATTCTAGAGACAGGAAAGGGCGGCGGGAAGGCAGAAAGGGAGAGGTTGGCTAATGGATACAAAATTACATCTAGATAGTAAAAATGAGGTTTAGTGTGCTATAGCCTTGTAGGGTGACTGTAGTTTGTAATTTATTGTATATTTTCAAGCAGCTAAAAGAGAAGATTTTAAATATCCCCAGCATTAAGAAATGACAAATGTTTGAGAAGACAGACATGCTAATTATCCTGATTTGCTAATTACACATGATAAACATGTATTGAAATATCACACTGTATCCCATGGATATGTACCATAATGTGTCCATTAAAAATAATAATTGTTAAAAACCCAAGGGCCATTTCTCATTTGTCCTATGTCAATGTCGTGGTCCATTGGTGGAGACCTAGCCATTTGCAAGTTAGACTATAGTCACTTGAGCTGAAAGCAAATGAATCGTCACAAAAACTACCACTGGCACCAAGTCTTCTTTCCAGAATTTCCTGGCCACAACACTGCCACAGTCACTGCGGGCAGGAAAGACACACTAGCAACCAAGTTTCAACCCCAGCACAGTTGATGCTTTTATTTCTCTGGTTTGGAATAAGTGTGTGTTCATAACTTACATTTACTCCAACTGTCCCCTTGCTTAAATAGCTCCTTAAGGATGATTTCCTGTTACTAAATTCCAACAGCTTCTGAGCACCCATTATATTCTCCAAAGAAAATAAAAAGAGAAAATGTGTTGAAAGCCTGGTAATGTTCACTGAAGAATCCAGCATGATGTACTGCTTGAAATGGCCACTCCACCTTGTTCCTTTACATGACTTTTATTTATTTATTTATTTATTTATTTATTTATTTATTTATTTATCTATTTTTTGAGACGGAGTCTCGCTCTGTCGCCCAGGCTGTAGTGCAGTGGCGCGATCTCGGCTCACTGCAAGCTCCGCCTCCCGGGTTCACGCCATTCTCCTGCCTCAGCCTCCCGAGTAGCTGGGACTACAGGCGCCCACAACCGCGCCAGGCTAATTTTTTGTATTTTTAGTAGAGACGGGGTTTCACTGTGGTCTCGATCTCCTGACCTTGTGATCCGCCCGCCTCGGCCTCCCAAAGTGCTGGGATTACAGGCGTGAGCCACCGCGCCCGGCTTACACGACTTTTAAAGTAGCCCCAGTTATTACACATAATTGAAGCCATAATTTCTGCAATACCATTAGGTCCACAAAGGGTGGGGCCAGGGGACTTCAAAGTCTGTCTCTGAATTTTTTTTAAAAAAAGGAAAGCTTATGAGAGTAGGTAATGAAAATAAATATTCACAGGCCGGGCGCGGTGGCTCAAGCCTGTAATCCCAGCACTTTGGGCGGCCGAGACGGGCGGATCACGAGGTCAGGAGATCGAGACCATCCTGGCTAACACAGTGAAACCCCGTCTCTACTAAAAAATACAAAAAATTAGCCGGGCGTGGTGGCGGGCGCCTGTAGTCCCAGCGACTTGGGAGGCTGAGGCAGGAGAATGGCATAAACCCGGGAGGCAGAGGTTGCAGTGAGCTGAGATCCGGCCACTGCACTCCAGCCCGGGCAACAGAGCAAGACTCCGTCTCAAAACAAAACAAAACACAACAAAACAAAACAAAACCGAAAATAAATATTCACACAACTCAGAACAGGGGATGGTGACACATAAAGCTCCAGCCTGGCACAGGTTTCCGCCAGTGAGGGTGGGGACACAGACTCATATGGTCCCCACAATCCCCCAGAAGTGCCACAGACAGGTGGATGGCCTGAGGTAGAATCAGGCTCTGAATTCCGGGAGCTGTCTGGCTCATGTGCACCGCATGTGGTCCACAGTGCACGAGGATGTCCCATGTCAACAGTCCCGGTGCAGAGCACAGAATGCCCCATGTCACGAGCCCCCGCTGCAGAGCATAGCCCGAAGGTGCCAGCCCAGCCTCCTACACACTGGCCACCAAGGCACTGCCCTCCAGGAAGGAGGACCCCAGAGGTCGTGGCAGGATGAGGTTCTGCTCTTCATCATCCCCGAGCAGAGGGGAAAGTCCCAGCAGACACTTGGGGAGCCTCTACAGGTGGCTCTGGGACCCTGAATGGAGGTTCAAAGTTGTCCCCAGATACGCTAGACTCAAACCTAAAACAGGTCATTCTTCCAGATATGCCCAGACTGGGACTTATATAGGCCATCCTTCCTAGCTTTCCTCTGGAAAAGCAGGCTTAAAAGAGTATCGACTAAAAGGGGCCACCAGGAAGAGGGAAGTCCTATCTTTAAAAAAAGAAATAATTTTTCTAAAAAAGAGGCACTGAGGCTCTGACCCATCTGATCACTGAGTACGTGCTCAGCAGCATCTGTCAGAGCAGAACAAGTACACACATGCTCTCCATACCCTGTGCTCCGGGTCCCCGTGCTCCCCGCTCCCATGCCCCCCGCACCCGTGCTCCCCACACCTGTGCTCCGGGCACCCGTGCTCCCCGCACCGGTCCTCACCACGCCCATGCTCCCCACACCTATCTGTGCTCCCCATGCCTATGTTCCCTGCACCCGTGCTCCCCGCACTGTGTTCCCTGCACCCATGTCTGCTCCTCGAGCTCTCTTCCACTGATTTCCTCTGTACGTCCCTCTTGATAGTCACTGTCACCTCGAATCACCTGGCTAAATGGAGGTAAAGAAAAAGTCTAGAGTAGCACATTGGAGGACAGAGTGGAAGTGGCTGTTTACCAAGCAGGGCTATGAGATGAGCGCATCTGATCCCCATTAATCCTGACGGTCAGTTGATTAGCCCTGTTCAACAGCTGGGGACACTGAGGTGTGGAGGGACGGGCTTGCTTACCCCGGACGATGCCGACAGTGTGGGCCCAGCCCGGTCCCACAGCCACCAGGAGGAGGCTCCTGAGTGGGCAGGCGCCGAGGTGCAGCGCAGAGAACGCCTGGGACCCTGGCATAGACTCCTCAGGAAGGAAACAGAGAAAGGTCCACAGAGACTCAAGCAGCACAGAAGAAGGTCACCCACAAGTTAAAAATAGATGTTTGTGCTCTATCGTCCCAGCGTGCTAAAAATCCAGCTCGCTCACACGCACGGCCTGACGTGAGCCCGGCCTCCTTCAGCACTGGGCTAAGCGAGAGAGGCACCTGCCCCTCTCCTGACAATAGCAGGCTCGGCAGCTATTCTTCAATGTACTTGACACCCCTCCGTGAGGATTAAGCGACACTCTGTCGACACTGGCTAAGTTTAATCCCGACACAGCTAACCGTGTCGATCTGCAGTGAACAAACAACTTTCTTTGGATGACTCTGTCACTGACAAAGACCCTGAATCTCCCAGCAAAGCTTAGTGACACGACTTACCTTTCTGTTTTCATTCCAGGTACACTGGCCCATACGGTCTAGTTTACCTGCTGATAATGCCTTGGAAAGACCACCAGGGGGCCCCACACCATTTTCGGCTTTATAGGGATGTGAATTTCCCTTTGATGACAAAGGTAATGGGGAAATAAAACAAGGATCCAAAACAGATGCCTGTGTGTTTCCTGGGAGTGATAAGGTCAGGAACTGCCGCTCTGTGTCAGGTGAGGGAGTAACAGAGAGAATGGCACCCACTCCTGAGACAGGACCTGATGCATGGTGCAGCCACCGCCTGTGGCCATGGAAATTCCAGGGAATGCAGGCCCCAGTTGCATGGTACAGCCACCATCTGCGACCACAGAAATTCCAGGGAATGCAGACCCTCAGTCACATGGTACAGTTACCATCTGTGGCCACAAAAATTCCAGGGAAGGCAGACCCTCAGACACATGGTACAGCCACCATCTATAGCCATGGAAATTCCAGGGAACACAGACCCTCATGCACATGGTACAGTCACCACCTTTGGCCACGGAAATTCCAGGGAACATAGACACCAGTTGCATGGTGCAGACACCACCTGCAGCCGCAGAAATTCTGGGGAACGCAGACTCCAGTCGCACGGTGCAGCCACCACCTGTGGCCATGGAAATTCCGGGGAATGCAGGCCCCAGTCTCTAAAGTGTTATTTGTTTTAGGAACTTCACCGCAGTGAATGTGGAAGAGTTTCTCTCTGTGCAGAGCTCAGTATCCAGAAGGGAAGTCGGCTCTAGGAATGCCTTCCTCCTCTTCAGAGCTCAGGGCCCAGGGCTGACGCCCTTGGGAGGGGTCCTTGTTCGGCAACTGTGCCTGTGGAGGGTTCCCCAACACTCACCGTGCACCTCCTAGGAGCGGAGGCTACAACAGGGAGCCAGAGACCAAGCTCTGCTCAGACAACAGTGAGCTGATGGCCCTCCACTCTAAGTTCCAACTGCATGGAGTGTATATTCCATGAATGCTTGCTAAATGAATGATTCATATAAGGTCGTCTGTGCTGACCTTTGCTGGTCTGCTGACTGTGGGCTTCAGAGCATAGACCTCATTCCTGGAGCAGCCAGTCCTTCCCAGAGTGATGGCTGCTGGAGGACAAAGCCCAGGGCTTCTGTCCTGCAGCAACGCGCTCAGGACCCTGCGCTGGGCACGCTGGGGGCCTCTCCAGCAGGAGATCCCCAGTCCTGACCTTGCAATATCAGTGAACCCCAGGGGAGTCCCAAGTGCTCAAAATCAAGTAAATGTCCATTGTGATTTAACATATCAATTATAGAAGAAAGGGCAGATTGCCACCTCCCTCCTCAAACTAGGGACCATAAATCGATCCACGGCCCTAACTGAGGCTCTGCCTTAAATCCTGCTAAAACTACCAGCCAAATACTCAAATTTACATTAGAGTTAAAGGAAAAAAAAAAAAAAAAAACTAAACCAAACACCTGTAAGAAATGATCAAGCAACCTGTGATACATCAACCTAAAGATTAAACATTAAAACAATGAAGTCGCAAGATATTAAAAGAGTATAAACTCTATGTGCATCGTGGTTCACGGTTCTAAAATTACACGCAGACAAAGACTGGAATGGAAGGGGGATAGGTTTACAGATACATTTTTTATTTTTTGTTTTTTATTTTTAAATATTACTTCTCTAATGTATGATTTGACTGACCAGATAATTCGACAAAAAAAAAAAAATCAGTTATGCCTATAGATAAATATGCACAGAATCCTTCTCTCTGATGCCAATGGAATTAGTTTGGGTCTGGCCCACAGTCTTCAATCTTTTAATTAAGACACAAAAACCAGGGCCGGGCGCGGTGGCTCAAGCCTGTAATCCCAGCACTTTGGGAGGCCGAGACGGGCGGATCACGAGGTCAGGAGATCGAGACCATCCTGGCTAACACAGTGAAACCCCGTCTCTACTAAAAAATACACAAAAAATAGCCGGGCGAGGTGGCGGGCGCCTGTAGTCCCAGCTACTCGGGAGGCTGAGGCAGGAGAATGGCGTAAACCCGGGAGGCGGAGCTTGCAATGAGCTGAGATCTGCCCACTGCACTCCAGCCTGGTCGACAGAGCCAGACTCCGTCTCAAAAAAAAAACACAAAAAACAAAAAAACAAAACACAAAAACCATCTGTCAGGCTATTAGAAAAAAAAAAAAAAGATTTATAACCAGAAGCCCAGAAGAAAAGGACCCGCTATGTATCACAGTGTCTCTCCACGCCTCTCCACCCCGGACAGTGCTCCCTCTTTCCCCATTTTCATACCTACAGCACAAAGCACTTAGTAAAGAACTATCTCAATTCATGAGTCGCACAGCACAAAGGTCCCATGTCGCTGCCAAACATACCCTGCAGCCCCAAAACGAAGCGGCAACCCCCAGTGAAGGAAGAATGAGAGGCTGCTGGTTGTCATGTTAAATCTCGCAACTCAATGTCTTTGCACTTTCCTGCTTTGTTGGTTTCAAGGGCTTATTAAAATTAACCCCCCTACTAGATATTGAAGAAAGAAAGCAGGATGGTTGTGCAGGCTCTGAAGAGGCAGAGCCCCGGTTCCTCGGCCACCGCTGTCTTTCTACCCACAGCAGACGGGTTGACCAATTAGTCTCCCTTAGAGGGCACTGTTTATGATCATCGCGAACAAATGGATGCAATTGCTTCTTTTGAGATGTAGCAAGTTCTGGGACCTCCGCAGAAAAAAAAAAAAAAAAAAAAAAGGGCACTGGCGCAATAGTCATAACCTCTGCGTGACACACACAGAAGGAAAATTAAAGCCCTGGAGGCGGAGGCGTTCGGAAAAGGAAGGTGGAAGCAGGAAGGGCGCCCACAGAATAGAGTGGTCAGAAACCGACCACGTCACTAAAGGGCGCCTTAGACGGTCCAGAGGACAAAATATCCCTCTTTCCAGGTTAAACACCCATTTGCCACACAGCCAGTGATGGCAAGCAGGAGTTTGCTTTTTTTTTAAGACGTCGAAGAGCAACAAATAAGCTTAATAATGGGACTGACAGGGTCCTGGGCTGGTGACTCAGCTGATGTGCACAGCATCAAAACCCAGGTTCCTCAATGCACTCCCTCTGCAGTTCAGGACAGCACTACAACTCACCCCATCAATCACTGCTTAAAAAAGCAGTTGTAAAGAAAGAGACGACCCATTTGAAAGCAGCTGGAGGAGGAAGACAGAGCGACTTGCAGAATCCAACCGCTTGTAGCCTCGGAACCATAACAAGAATATGAAACTAGCGGGTCCAGTGTGAGGCAGAACAGAGACGCCGTCAAGGCTCTCAGGAGGCTGAACGGGAAGCCCATGGCTCAGGCCCCGCAACGCCCTAATGGTGCCTGGAGCAGCCCACAGGTCTGTGTCCTTCGTGTGGGTTCACCTTCCTAGTTTCCTGGGTGAATTCAATGTACAGCATTTATTCGCCAAGAAAAGAACATTCAAATCAAACTACTGTCATAACTCTGAAGGGCTCTTAACACTCCAGTCCGCACGTTCAAAAGCCCACAAATATCAGTGCTGCCACTGTGCAGGTAACAATGTTTTGGATGCATCATGCACGTAACCAGTAACGATGTTTTCATGTTTTCCGTAGCCATCTCATTCGGGATACATAAATATCTGTGACGACTTGACACTTAGTTATCTGTGACTTTCAGATAGATTTAACAAGTCTACCTGACGGAGAAGGCCTCACCCTCCTGATCCCGGGCACAGGCGCCCCTACGTGCACCCGGGGCCTGGGGAGCGCACTCTCCATCACCTCCCGCTCTTCAATGTTAAATGTCCTCCCGGCGCGCCCGCGTCGTGGGCCCAGGCTCGGGCCCCTCCTGGAGAGCCGCTTCCACATTGCAGGGCAGGGGAAGCCCAGAGCCCGCGCCGCGGCGCCGCTGACGTCCCGGAGTCCCAGCTTTCTGGTCCTTCCGGTCCGAGCGGAGGCTGGCGGGAGTGCCTGGGACCCATTTTAGTTTTCAGTTTTGTCACGAGCCGGAAGGCGACAGCACATGCGAGCACAAGAAACCCTTTTTGTAAATCTTCCAGCGGAAACGCGAGGGGCTGCCGGACCGCCTCGGAGACGCCAGGCGGGAACCCAGAGCACCCACGCCGCGTCCTGCATTGCAGCAGCCGGGACCCCGCCCACACTGCGCGGGGCACGAGGCTACAGGAGGCGTGCGGGGACCCGCCGTTTCTTCCTCGACACGCTGGGTGGTGGCGTGGGGCGGAGTTGGGGGGCGGGGGGCCACTTAGGAAGTGATCGCGCTGTACCCTCGCTTCGGAGGGGAAGCCCGGCCCAGTCCTACAGCTCAGAGGCAGAACGACCCCCGAGGGCGCTCCAGGCGACCCCTCTGCCAGGTTCAATTTAAAACATAAACCGGAGGGGATGGAAAGCTCACTATCTTTCGGATGGAGGTTCCTACGGCCATGTCCCTTCCTCCTCCGCCCCACCCGGCAAGGACCCCGGGGCTGCCTTGACGGTTCACGCTGCCCCTCAGGTACCCCTGCCCTGCCGCTCCCGGGCACCGGCTTCGACCCAGTTCTCCCGATCGCTTCCCCGCTCTTCTCCCCGGTTCTTCCCATCGCTTCCCCATCTTTCCCCGGGTCCTCCCATCGCTCCCCCCCTCTTCTGCCCTATCCCCCCATCCCCTTCGCCCTGTTCTCCCTCTCTCCGTCCGTCCCGACCTCGCCGCCTGGAGGGGGGCGCGCACCTTGAGCATCCCCGCCACTGGTCAGCACGCCGATGGCCTTGCCGGCCCCGGAGAGGTGCTCCAGCAACTTCCGCAAAGAGCCCTTGGGGGCCCGGGAGTCGTCCGCGTCCATGGCGAGGAGGCCGAGGGTAGTCGCTAGTCCGGGTGCGCGGCAGGCAATGGGGACCCTGCCCGCGGGCGCCGGACTCGGAACTGCTGCCCCGCCCGCGCCCCCGCCTGGCGTCAGCGCCCATGGGCAGTGACGGGCGGGGCCCGAGCGCACCCGAGGGCCTGCGGGGACGGGGGCGCGGCTAGGGGCAGGAGCAGGGAAAGGGGCAGGGAAAGGGCAGGGGCTGGCGGGGAGGGCGCGTGTGTAGGCAGGAGCACCTACGCGGGGGTCGTCGTAGGTAAGGGCCGCGCTAGCGATGGGGGAGGTCGCAGATGCGGAGGTACCGCCACAGGTGGGCGGGGTCCCTGTGGGTGGGGCCGCGTTGCTGGTGCGCGAGCCTCGCGGGTGGGTTGGAGGACTCTGGTTGGGGGCTTTAGAGATGCCCGGAGCGCCACAGGTGGGGGCAGGGGCAGCGTCCGGGGAGGGGGATACCGCAGGGGGGCGAGGTCACAACGTTTGCTGGGCGCGCCATGGCGGGGCGGAATAGAACGCGGGGAGCATCTCCCGGGGGGGGCAAGGGAGACCGTGAGTGGGCGCGAACGCCGGGGCGGGTGGAAACCCCGCACTTGCTGGGAGCGCCGATGGCGGGGCGGGATGGAATTGGGGCGCGGAGACCCTACCTGGACGCGGAGGCTCGCGGCAGGCCCGGCCGCTCCTGCTGTTGTCGGCGCCTAGCCCGGCCGCTCGCACAGCTCGTTGTTGCCCGCAGGATTCCTCTGGGGGCTGCGCTGGGAGCCCCGGGGCGCGGCTTCCTCGACCCCCGCCCCCAAGTTTTCTCTGCAGCCTGAGGTCGGGAAGGACGCACGGAGAGTGAGTGGATCATTCAGGTGGCGAGAAAAGCTGAGCGCGGCGGGCTTAGCTATAACGAAGCTGCGATTTCCCGGGCCCACGGGGGCTGTGGCGCTCCTGAGCCACCAGCCCGGCCCTTTGGGAGAAGCAGCCTTGGGGTGGAGGAGGATATCGGGGCGCGACCCTCAGAGACGCCTGGGCGCGCCGAAGTCAGAGTGGGGCAGGAGGAGGCGCAACAGGACTGGCCTGAAGGGGAGGCGGGACGACCCTTCCTCCCCACGGACACGCGCGCTGCTGTACGCTGTGCTGACCTCGGCTGACTTCACTGGCCAACTCCACGTACTGAAATACGCACACCCGATGGGATGTGTGGTTGTCCATCCACAGCTTAACAGCCTGGTGCCGGTTACCCTGCGACGGGAGAGGGGGCAGCCCCCACAAAAGCACGGGCCTATGGGGCCCCGGTTCCTTCAGTGCTCACCCCACGAAGTAGGGCTGCCAAACGGCCCCACTCGAGGGCTTACCGGAGGATGGTCCTGCGCGGTGGGTGTTTGTTGAACAGATAAGAGACAACAAAAGAGACTAAGAAGAGGTTTGTTCTATGAACCGGGGAATACGAAGCAATCGCAAAGGAGAGTCTCGCCAAAGGGCAATCCTGGGGAAGAGATGGAGAGGCATGGATTTTTCTTGGATGTGTGCCTCATCCTGGGGCTCATCCCGCTGAGCATCAAATATTCCTTGCAAAAGAGGAAAAAAAAAATATGCTGCGGACAATGCTGGATGGTCTGATCTCTCCCTTGGCCAGAATTAACGGGGAAATTCCTAACCCCTCGTGGTCCTCAGAATCACCTGTCCTATGCACACCCCCACTAAACCACTGAAGTCCAGTTTCAGCCAGCGCAGCCAGGGAATGTATATTTTTAAACAAACCACCTAGGTTACTCTGATGAATGCAAAGTCAGAGAGCGCTGCTCTCATGCACTGAGCCTGAGCATTATTCTATTAATAAAAAAGGAGAGGAGAATCCTGGGTGTCTTCAGGTGGCAGTTGAGTGGCCTTTGCCTTCTGGCGGGCAGAAGAGCAGACCGAGGCTCTGAGCACCTGCACCCACCGCTGGGCTCAGGATCTGGGCTGGAGAATAGAAGGGCTAATTTAATTATTCATGCCTTTTTAGAGCATATTACATGTGGAGAAGGTAGGGCACACTGAATTTTATTTTAGCCAAATACCCCTTATCTCCTTATACAATTGATATTTTTGTATTGAACATGAGGGGATGGGTCATTTGTCATGAAATTGTCTATAACACAGAAAACGATAGACACAACCTAAGAGTTCAAACATGATGAGTTAAAGAAATGATGGTAAAAATAGACGCTGCAATAATATTTAGTTGCTGTTACCGCTACGAAGATAAGTGTCTACTGACATGGAAATAAGTTCAGGACATACAAATCAGTGAAAAGGCAGGCCTAGACACAGTGCGAGCCTGTGCGTGCGAGTGTGCGAGTATGTGTGTGTGTCTGCATATATATGTAAATGTTTCTGAGCATTTTATTTCCTTTCTTTTGCTTAGTATAGGTAATGCCATTTTTTCTCTCCGATGAACAGGTATTGCTTAGGGAATAGAAATAGTTAATTAAAGCAATAAAATTTAGAGTGTCAAGACCCCCAAGGCTACAGATTATGTTCAAAAGTTTGTCTGTATATAAGGGCTGAGGTCAGGGTGGTCACTGACGGTCCTCACACATCTGTTCTTATGAGTTTGGCCCATTGCTCAGTCAGTCAGGGAATTAACACATATTAATATATACCTGTAGCTAAGATGGAAAAGAATGGCTATGGCTTTTTTTTTTTTTTTTTTTTTTTTTGCAAGTCATGTTTTTTAATGGTGCTACAATTAGAGGTTTTCTTTTTTTTTTTTTTTAATCTTTGGCCTTAGCAATGAATCTTCTAATTCAACTGGAAGATATTGTCATGCTCGTCCCTGCGAAGAGACCACCAAAGAGGTTTTGTGTGAGCAACATGGCTGTTTATTTCACCTGGGTGCACGTGGGCTGAGTCCCAAAAGAGAGTCAGCAAAGGGAGATAAGGGTGGGACCGTTTTATAGGATTTGGGTAAGTAAAGGAAAATTACAGTCAAAGGGGAGTTGTTCTCTGGCGGGCAGGAGTGGGGGTCACAAGGTGCTCAGTGGGGGAGTTTTTGAGCCAGGATGAGCCAGGAAAGGGAATTTCACAAGATAATATCATCGCTTAAGGCAAGGACCGGCCATTTTCACCTCTTTTGTGGTGGAATGTCATCGGTTAAGGCGAGGCAGGCCATTTGCACTTCTTTTGTGATTCTTCAGTTACTTCAGGCCATCTGGGCGTATACCTGCAAGTCACAGGGGATGCGATGGCTTGGCTTGGGCTCAGAGGCCTGACAGATACTACATGCCCTGCTGACCGTACAGCTTCCACCCAGTAGGACCTGAGGTGTGTGTTTGTTCTTCATTGTCCCTTGACAGGTTACTCCAAACTGTGGCCCACACCAGCACACAGTTATACCCCAGGAATGATTACTCCTTGGGCCGGGAGTTCAGGCTTCACTGGGCCCTCTGCCCCAGGGGCTCTCCGTGGCTGCAGCAGGTGTCTGCCCAGGGCTGCTGTGTCTTCTGAAGGCTCAGGCTCATCAGGGGAGGAGCTGCTTCCACGCTCGCTTCTGTGTTGCTGGCAGGATTCTTTTGCTTGCAGGCTGTTGGACTGAAGGCCCCTGACTCTCCGTGGCATCAGCTTAAGGCCTCCCTCTGCCCTGGGCAGGTGACTGGCTATGCCAGAACTAGCACCTATGAAGACCCAGGGGGAGAGTACCAGTGGATGGAAGCTGCAGCCCTCCCAATCCAATCTCAGGAGAGACCGCCATCTCTTTTGCCTGCTTCTATTCATTAGAAGTGAGCCGCTGAGTCCAGCCCTCTTCGAGGGTCTGGCTGTGAACACTAGGGGCAGGGGCCAAGGTGAGCCACTTGGGAGGGGAGGTGCTGCCTGGGACCTGCCTAGGACCAAGTCCCGCTTCCCCTCTGTGGTGAGCGCAGGAGATGCCGATGTGCTCTGAAAGAGTTGTGGCATCCCAGGAGGGAAGCAGCTCCCAGCCATGAGGGCACCATGACCCAGTGCCCCAGCATGTCGGGCTGCACGTTCCAGGGCTACCTGAGCTGCAGCCTCTTCCCCTTCCCTGCCGTCTCTGCCTGTGCATGGAGTGGGCATCTCAAATCTGCAGGGGCCAAACTGAGCTCAGGCCTCTGCACCCCCGCACAACCCCCCACCGCTCAGTCTTCCTCACCTCAGCTCGTGGTGACTCCATCCTCCCAGGGGCTCAGGCTGAAGCCTTGCAGTGCTCCTCCGCCCCGGCATCTAAGTCCCTCAGGAAAGTCCCTCTTGGCTCTTCATTGAATCTGGAGCCACTGGGGCCAAGTCACTTCCACTGACCTGGACCGGAACAGGCTCCTTCCCCATCCCCTGCTCTGCCCCCACATCCACCCCACCTCCATGCCTCGGGTATGCTCAACTTCAAAGTCAGGGTGCACCTATCAGGAGGTAATTCAGGCATCTTCTCTGCTGACTTGGAGTCACAGGCCCCACACGTGGTACACTGGCCTGTCCTCTGGTCCCTTCAGATCCTGGTGTTGCCCAGAGGCCGATGCAGGCACCCGACAACCTCAGGCCCAGCCTGCTCTTTCCTCAGCCCAGGCCCTCCTCTCCCTACCCACTCTGCCCACCTTCCTCAAGTCTGTCCTGCAAGGTCTTCTGCAGTGGTGAGGTGTCCCCAGATCACCCTCTTAGAAATTCTGGGCTCCATGCACACTCCTGTTCCCTCCCTGCTTCTCTTTTTTTTTTTTTTTTTTTTTTTTTTTTTTTTTTGAGACGGAGTCTCGCTGTGTCGCCCAGGCTGGAGTGCAGTGGCCGGATCTCAGCTCACTGCAAGCTCTGCCTCCCGGGTTTTTACGCCATTCTCCTGCCTCAGCTTCCCGAGTAGCCGGGACTACAGGCGCCCGCCACCTCGCCCGGCTAGTTTTTTGTATTTTTTAGTAGAGACGGGGTTTCACCGTGTTAGCCAGGATGGTCTCGATCTCCTGACCTTGTGATCCGCCCGTCTCGGCCTCCCAAAGTGCTGGGATTACAGGCTTGAGCCACCGCGCCCGGCCTGCTTCTCTTAAAACATCCTCATCAGTGTCACACATGGGGCATTTCACCTATCTACTGGGCTTCTCCAGAGGTCCCCCTGCTGAACTCTGAATGCCATGGATTCAGAGATCTTTGACTATTCCCTGCTGCAGGCCCAGGGCAACAGCAGAGCCCACGACAGAGTGAACCTGTCATGGATGCTGCTGAATGAATGAATGAAGGAGTGAGTGAGTGAGTGAAGGAGTAAATGAGTGAGTACATGAGTGAATGGGTGAGTGAGTGATCCAGTCAGTGAAGGAGCGAGTGAGTGGATGAGGGAAGGAGTAAATGAGTGAGTGAGTGGGTAAATGAGTGAATGAGTGAACGTGAGTGAGTGAGTGAATTGCTAAGTGAGTGAATGAGTGAAAGAGTGAGTGAGTGAATGGGTGAGTGAATAAGTAAGTGAATGAATGAGCGACTTAGTGAATGAGTGAGTGAATGAGTGAGTGACTGAGGGAATGAGTGATGAGCGAGTGAGTGAGTGAATGAATGAGTGAGTGAGTGAATGAATGAGTGAGTGACTGGGTGAGTGGGCGAATGAGTGAGTGAACAAACGAGTGGGTGAGTGAGTGAATGGGTGAGGGAAAGAGTGAGTGAATGAGTCAGTGAGTGAACAAGTGAATGAGTGAGTGAAGAAGTGAGTGAGTGAATGAACGAATGAGTGAGTGAATGAGTCAATAAATGAGTGAGTCTGTGAGTAAAGGGTGAGTGAATGAGTGAGTGAGTGAGTGAATGAATGAAGAGGTGAATGAGTGAGTGAATGATTGAGTGAATGAATGAGGAAATGAGTGAGCAAGTGAATGAGTGAGCGAATGAGTGAATGGCTGAGTGAGTGGATGAGGGAATGAATGAGTGAGTGAATGGGTGAGTGAATGAGTGAGTGAATGGCTTAGTGAATGAGTGAATGAGTGAGTGAATGGGTTAGTAAATAAGTGAATGAGTGAGTGAATGGGTTAGTTAATGAGCGAGTGAATGGGTGAGTGAGTGAATGGGTGAGTGAGTGAATGGGTGAGTGAGTGAATGGGTGAGTGAGTGAATGGGTGAGTGAGTAAGTGAATGGGTGATTGAATGAGTAAATGAATGAGCGAGGAGTAAAACGGTGAGTGAATGAATAAAGGACTGAGTGAGTGAATGAGTGAGTGAGCGAGTGAAGCAGTGAATGAGTGAGTGAGTGAGTGAATGAGTTAACGAGTGAGTGAATGAGTGAGTGGGTCGCTCAGCGGAGATGAGGACCGGAGCTGCCCTCTGACTGCTACAGTAGACAGGAGCTGAGGGAGGAGTCTGAATGGTGGGATGTGCCCACTCAGTACATATACCCTGCTCCACACATCCCCAAGAAACCCAATCTCACCAGAGTGGTCTCTTGAGAATTATTAGTAATAACCTTTTTTCCCAATGTTTCATATATGCAGGATGACTTCTTACTGTCCTTTAAAATGCCAATCGCTTTTTGGACTTGGAATTCTCCACTGGTGGTCCATGCCACTGTATTCTCCCAGAGGGGCATCCCCCGAGTTGGAGAAAGCGTCATTCCCAGGAATGGATAAAAGCCAGAAGAGCATCATCAGATGGGGCACCTTCTCCTATCATCCTCTCCTTCCTGCTTGGGTAACCCTGAGTGACTTGGTTTGGAGGTCTACAAAATGCGGACATACCAAATTCGGATAAAAGCCTAAGCAGTTTAAGAGGTTGCAATGCTAGCAGGAAGGTCTTTGGCTCCCGGCACCCTCCTCCCGTCCAGTCTCTGCTGGACCCAGGACTCTGTCTCTACCTTCGGGCTTGGGAATTTCCTTCCTTCCTTCCCAGCCACTGAGCCGCCTTGGGCTAATCTGCAACCTCAGAGGCGCAGCCCTCCTCCTTTCCTCCCGCCTCTTCCACCCTTCTCAGTTGCCTTCTGCTTCTTTCGGGACTTTGGAAAGTCCAAGAATAAGCAAAACCGTAGACCAAAAAACGCTGCCTTCAGCCCATTCCCCTCCCACAAGCTTCCCTTCAGATTCCTTGATCTTTACACGTTATTTTGCTTTGTATCCAGATGCTAAACTTTATACAGAAAACAGGTGGAGCTGATTTCTTGGCCAGGTACAGTGGCTCACATCTATAATCCCACCGATTTGGAGGCCAAGGCGGAAGGATTGCTTGAGGTCACATGTTTGAGACTAGCCTGGGCAACACAGGGAGACCTCGTCTCTACAAAATTCAAAAAAAAAAAAAAAAAAAATTAGCCTGGAGCGATGGCACATCTGTAGTCCCAGCTTCTTGGGAGGCTGAGGCAGGAGGATCACTTTAACTCAGGAGTTTGAGATTACAGTGAGCTATGATTATATCACTGCACTCCAGCTTGAGTAAGAGAGTGAGACACTATCTCCTAAGAAAATAAAAATAAAAAGTGCTGGAGTTCATATCCAAGCCCACAGTCAATTGCGACATGTGGATCTTTTATTTTTATAATCCGCCTCTCTTGTCTAAGTGCCAAATGACACTCACATCGTGTGTAACTACTTCCACCTTTGTCTGGCTTCTATTTCCTTATGTATTAAGAATCAGGTCGCATAGTTCTGAGAAAATAAATAAATAAATCAGCTGTGTGCCGTGGCTCATGTCTATAGTCTCAGCGCATTAGGAGGCTGACATAAGTATTGTTTGAGACCAGGAGTTTGAGACCGGCTTTGGCCACATAACGAGATCCTGACTCTACACAAAATAAAACAATAACAATAAAACATTAGCAGGACATGGTGGCACACCTGCAGTCCCAGCTGCTCAGGTGGTGGAGGCCTGAGGATTGGCTTGAGCCTGGGAGGTTGAGACTGCAGTTAGCTGTGATCACACCACTACACTTTGGCCTGGGTGACACAGTGAGACTCTATTTCTAAATAAATAAATAAAATAAAATAAAATAAAATAAAATAAAATAAAACAAAAACAGGTGGAAGCTTCCCAAGACTTTGATGCAGAAACAGGTTGCCCTGAACCAATTAATATTAATATCTAAAAACTGGAAAGAAACGAAAGAAGAAAGTTGCATTATTTCTGTAAAGTATGAGGCCATTACAAGTTTTACTTTCTCTAGGACATTTTCTCAGTAGTGTTAACTGAAGTCCACTTCACGGAATGACTTCATCTCCTGAGCACCTTGGAGAACGATGGTTAAAGAGACTTCCTGGCACTCCTGATACTTTTAGTGTCACATGGAAGCAGCAAGAGTCATATGTGTGAAATGGGTGGTATTACAGCGGAAGACATTGGTTTGTTCTTTCACGAACATCATCGGAACATTTCCCTAATGACTAGCGTTATGTCAGAAAATGGGGGAGAGAGATGGTTCTTTATTGGCAAATCAGTTACATAAATTTCCCAGTTAGAAAAACAATCATGATTTTAGCCATGTCAGATGAGGTCAGATATGCCCTATGCTTCAGTTACGGAATGCTACCTCTGAATATTGATTGACAGGCATCTTCCACAGACCTGTGACCTGTCGCTGTGTACAAGCTTGAATTCGTAACTACCAGTCCTTGACGCTCCCTTGCTGCCCACGCTGAACTGAAGTGGCTCCCGACAGAGGCATTCAAGGGAGAACTCACTGAAATATTGGAAACCACCGCCATGAACAAGAATGCTCTTCCTGTGTGCCAGGATGTACACCCACAGTGTTATCTTGTTAGCTGTATATGCCAGCATCCCGCAGGAGCTTTTACCTTTTTTTGGGTGTCAGCATTGAGATTCTCAAGTAAGCCCCAGACCTCTTCCTCTGCCTGCAAGCACGCCCACCCACAACCACGTGTTGCCTGGGTTAGAGAACTCCTGAGCCTGTGGCCGCGGCCGCCTACAGGAGGATGAGTGAAGCCCAGACCAGGGACAGCGTCAGAGCTGCGGTCACTCATCCAGGAATGGACAGCTCTGCATTCTTGGGAGGACCCAGATACCTCTTCTGTTGGAAGGCCAAGCCCAGAGCCTAGGTGATCTTTGAACCCAAATAGACTTTGTGGTCTAGGGAATGAGAGCCCCACTCACCAGATGAAGAAATTGGGGATCTTGGTCCTCAGTTTGTGGGGCAGACTTTTGCCATTTTCCACCCCCTTTCCCTGCCATGCCCTATTTGAAAAGAAGTCACTTCCATTTCAGTGAGCCAAGATCAAGCCGCTGCAGTCCAACCTGGGCAACAGAGTGAGACTCTGTCTCAAGAAAAAAAAAGAGGTCACTTCAAAACTTCCCTGTTCAAACAGTTGACCCTTGAACAACAGGGTTTAAACCGCGTGGGTCACTTACTTACACTTGGACTTTCTTTCACTTCTGTCACCCCTTAGACAGCAAGACCAATCCTTCCTCCTCTCCTCCCACCTCCTCCTCCTCAGCCTACTCAATGCAAAAATGAGGAGAAGAAACTCTATGATGAGCCACTTAATGAATAGTAAACACATTTTTCCTATGATTTCTTCTAGCTTACTTTACTCTAAGAATACACTATACAATACATACAACACACAAAATGTGCATTAACCGACTCTCTGCGTGATCACTGAGGCTTCCACCCACGAATAGGCTATTAGTAAATTCCTTTTGGTATAGTCAAAAGTTATTGTAGAAATTTCAACTGTGTGGCGGCTTGGTGCCCGAATCTCTGCATTGCTCACGGGTCAATTGTATTGCCTAAGAGGTGGTCATTGGAACACTCCTTAGGGGCTATTTTTTTTTTTTTTTTTTTGAGACAGAGTCTCGCTTTGTCGCCCAGGCTGGAGTGCAGTGGCCGGATCTCAGCTCACTGCAAGCTCCGCTCCTGGGTTTACACCATTCTCCTGCCTCAGCCTCCCGAGTAGCAGGGACTACAGGCGCCTGACACCTCGCCCGGCTAGTTTTTTGTATTTTTTTAGTAGAGACGGGGTTTCACCGTGTTAGCCAGGATGGTCTCGATCTCCTGACCTCGTGATCTGCCCGTCTCGGCCTCCCAAAGTGCTGGGATTACAGGCCTGAGCCACCGCGCATGGCCCAAGGGGCTATTTTTTTTGTTAAAAAAGTTTTTGCCACAATGAGCCACTCATTTAAGGCCCTAGGACTCCTCACTTCTGAGCTCCTGCTGCCATAGACCAAGTGCTGGTCATTTTTGTTGCTCAACATACTTGTCACTTCCATCCATCACAGGACCCACTCTGACCTTCCAGGAGCTGCTCCTTCCACTGCCTGTGATCCTGAGGGTCAGCACGTCCAGCCAGGCCAAGTAGCGAGATCAGTCCTCTCCTCTGCCCCAGTTCATGGATGGGTACAGGATGCGGGTGGTGGGGGTGGTCCACCCGGTTCCTGCTAATACTACTGGATCATCAGGTGGGGAAAGTCAGCTTGCATAGTGAAACCAAAGAGAGCTGCGAGATGGAGAGTGAGAGTGAGAAACCAAGAGAGTGAGACACACACACACGCAGAGAAAGAAAGAAAGAAAGAAAGAAAGAAAGAAAGAAAGAAAGAAAGAAAGAAAGAAAGAAAGAAAGAAAGAAAGAAAGAAAGAAAGAAAGAAGGAGAGTGAGAGAGACAGAGAGAGAGACAGAAAAAGTCAGAGAAGCAGAGACACAGAGAGACATGGAAAGATGGAGAAAGAAATGAGGGGAAGAGAGAGACAGAGACACACACAGAGTCTTGAAAAGAGACAAAGAGAGACAGAGCAACCAGGAAAGAGGCACAGAGAGGGAGAAACAGAGACAGACAAAGTGAGAGGCAGAGAGAGATGGAAAGAGAGATGGGGAGAGGGACAGAAAGAGGGAAGCAAAAGCACAACATTCCTTGAATTGCTTCTCCCTGAAGTCACCATTCTATTTCTGCACTTCCAGTTGCCACCAAGAATCTTTCTAAGTCACCTGTCCTCCTTCCTTCCCCATCTTCCTCACGCACTCTTACTAAAGCCTCCTGAAATCTGCCTTCCCAATCACAACTCCTCCTTGAAATGTCACCACTGACTTCCAAACAACCAACAAATAAAAAAGGTTTTTAAAACAATTACTTCCACCAGTTTCTCAGTTTAACTAAAGTTGTGGTGCTGTTTCTTAAATCCTCTCTCAAAAATCCTTCTCTTTGTTTTTTATTTCTTTGCATAAAGTAACATGAAGATAGAGCACAACATATTATAGTGAATATAGACTATAAATGATGTTTTGTGCATACCTTATTATTAGTGATAAACACTGTCTAAGTAATTTATTTTTGCCATTTCTTTCTTACTATGGCTTGAAAGTGTCCCCCAAATTTCAAGTGTTGGAAACTGCATCCCCCATGCAGTAGTGCTGAGCGGAGGGATCTTAAAGGGGTGATCAGGTCATGAGGGTTTCGCCCTGGTGAGTGGACTAATGTTGTTATTGGGGGAGCAGGTTCCTTATCACAAGAATTGGTCTGTTACAAAAGTGAGTTTGACCCCTCTTACTCCTTCATGCTCTCTTGCCCTTCCACCTACCTGTGGGATGACACAGCACAAAGGTCCTTGCCAGATGCCCATCACCCCTTAACCCTGTACTTCCCACTTCCAGGACTGTGAGAAGTGAATCTCTGTTTTTGTAAATTACCCAGTCTCAGGCAGTCTGCTAAGAGAAGCAGAAAACAGGCTAAGACAAAATGTTGTAGGATTCTCTTCCCTCACAGTTGCAGTGAGAAGTTTATAGCTTTGTTTTGCTTTGTGCAAGATAAAATGCTAAATAATAGGCATAATTTTGAAGGTTTCTCCTTCCATCCAAATATTTTATTCATTTTAAAATTTCTATTACACTGAGTTGTTGACCCTTGCTTCTGATGCCTCAGAGATGTCTGGAAGAAAACCGCGGAGGAAACCTTGAGTGCCATGTAATCCGTCTTAGCTAAGTGCCCTCTGGATTTCAAGAAGGCTCTTTCTGTGAAGCAGAGAGCTAACAATGTAGCCCAGCTCAAGACAGTTTCCTTGAAAAGCTTTCAGAACACAGCCATTCCTGGGGAGCATCACAGCTTTTAGACTTCACAACAGGCACCAGAGAGCAATCAGAAGACTATGGAATATTTTGCCTGAATTCCTTCCAGCATTTTGTTCCAGGAACCTTGAAACTCCCTCCCCCTGCACTTGGGTCTTAGGTTTCTCTTTCCCAACCCAAACAGACTAGTGTTTAAACAATCCCCAAGAAGACGACGTCTCAGCGTTACCTATAATTGAATTGTAAATCTTCTAAATTCAGAAAGAAAAAGTATGGAAATAATTCAGAAGCCCTTGAGTTTTTAGCAAGAAGAATCTGCAGCGAGGGGGAGACTCTTTTTATCCTCCGAATTCCCAGCGTGCTTCTTCCACACACGATCCTTGCTTGTGTCTCTCTCCAAGCCTGTCTGTGAATAACCCACTCATCCTTCCAAGCTCAACTAAAACGCCATGTGACAGAAACAGTTGGTTCAACATCCATTTCTTCCTCTTCTGACCAAGGCTCTGCACTAAATGCTTCGTTTCCCAGCTGTCTTTGTGCACCCATGTGGCCATGTTGGTGCATTCTGGCCCATGTGATAGAAGTGGAATTGTTGAGTAGGACATCCAAAAGGACTTAAAAGAAGCCAAACTACTGAGTATGACGTTGTTTTATTTTTTCTTTTTCCTGCTGCTTTGAATGCAGCTGTGATTGCAGGAACAAAGCTGCTCTCTTGGGGCATGAGGTGATCTAGAAGATACAACCACCTTCAGTCAAAGTGCCTGAGGGAATGATAGGAGAAGCTGGGCTCTCTGATAAGATCACAGATCCAGTGCACAGGGAGGACTGCCTGCCTTCAGATTCCTTTCATGTGAAAAGACAGACCTTTCTATGTGTGAGCCTCTGTTAGCTTGTGTCTTCTGTTTTATGCAGCCAAACTTAACCCTAACTGCCACACACCGTCTACTTCTATTTTATGACGCTCTCTCTAATCTCTTAGGTAATTGTGTCCCCCCAGAAACCTATGGAGAGCTGAAGGGGTTTTAGGATCATGGAATTCACCCTCCTCCTTTGGTAAAAGAGGACAAAAGCCAGGGAGCTGTGTGATGGCTGAGGCATGCGATTGTAAACCAAAAGGTACCTGAGACCAATCTCAATCCATTTAAAAGGTAATTCTGCCAAGGTTAAGGACATGCTTGGAAGAAAAAAACACGGAATCACAGAAACAGTCTGTGGTCTGCGCCTTCCTCCCAAGATGATTTTGAGGGCTTCAGTAGTAAAAGGGGAAGGGTGGGCTGGAGGGAAGGGTGGGCTGGAGGAAAAGGGTGGGCTGGAGGGAAGGGTGTGCTGGAGGGAAGGGTGGGCTGGAGGCAAAGGGTGGGCTGGAGGAAAGGGTGGGCTGGAGGGAAGGGTGGGCTGGAGGCAAAGGGTGGGCTGGAGGGAAGGGTGGGCTGGAGGCAAAGGGTGGGCTGGAGGCAAAGGGTGGGCTGGAGGGAAGGGTGGGCTGGAGGGGAAAGAGGGAGCCTGTGGTCGTCCTCAGGTTGCAAGAGAAAGAGAGCAGGTGGGGAATGGTCCGTTATGTCTTCATCTCACATGCGGTAAATCAGTCCTTTACATAAGATAAGGTGAACATAGACCAGCTTCCTGTGGAGATATGTAACCCTTTATCTGTAGCTATCCGCTTAGGAACAAAAGGAAAGGCAGTTTCTTGCATGATTCAGCTTCCAGCTTAATGTCTTTTTCTTTTTGGCTGTGAATTGGGGTCCTGAGGCTTCATTTTTCCCTGCATACTATATTGTATGTGAAAATTGTTGTTCAGGATCTCAAGTTGTTTACTTACTCCAGCTACATCCCTTAGCTCAATTTCCATTTGGAGTGGCTTCTGGAAGGCTGGAATTGAAATCCACCAGTGCCCATTTCAAGGTGTTCCCAACATCGCCTGGAAAAAAGGAGCCCAGATACGCTTCCCTGTGGATGCAGGTCAGTCATCATAATGCACAGAAACAGCGTTGACCTCAGCCTGGAGCCATTGTCCTGAAAGGGGATTCTTCCCAGCTCAGGCCTGAGACTGATCCCTGAGAAGCGGCCTCTCCATCCCTGAACCCTTCCTGCTTGTGTCTCCTCACTTCCTAGTGATCACGGCGTTCAGGTTCAGAATGCCACAAGCCTATCCCACTGGAAGCTGCCGAGGTGTGTCCTGCCACACAGGACGCCCGGGCACGGCAGCAGCATCAAGGGACGAGCAGGGAAGAGGCTGCACTGATTTGGGGGAACAGCCTGAAAATCACCTGGAGCCTGGTGGCAGGTGGCCCCACCTCCTCCCCAATATTGGTTCCCAGAGAAAATGACAATATGAGCACCTCATGTTGTCATTATTAGCAGAGTCTTTTTATTCTTTCTTTAAATTTTGCCATTCAATTGAGCTCTATAATAGGCCCATTTTCTTCTCTTTTCTTTCGTTTTTTTTTTTAGATAGAGTCTTGCTCTGTTGCCCAGGCTGGAGGGCAGTGAGGCGATCTCAGCTCACTGCAAGCTCCGCCTCCCCGGTTCACGCCATTCTCCTGCCTCAGCCTCCTGAGTAGCTGGAAGTACAGGCGTCCGCCACCATGCCTGGCTAATTTTTTGTATTTTTAGTAGAGACGGGGTTTCACCGTGTTAGCCAGGATGGTCTCAATCTCCTGACCCCGTGATCCTCCCGCTTTGGCCTCCCAAAGTGCTGGGATTACAGGCATGAGCCACTCCTCCACGCCTATAGGCCCACTTTCTGCTTTTAATGCCACCAATACATGAAATTCCAGAGCTGCTTCTGCAAAAAAAGTTTCATTTTCATTATTTTATTATTCATTACATTAATTCTAGTATTTTATTCTCTTTGTTTTTTTAAGAAGAACTTCAGCGAGAGAGGGGCTATCCCTGCTGCCTTGTGGCTGCAGAAGGAGAGAGAAGGAGCCTCTCCTAAAAAGGGTTTCATGAAAGCCCTGAGGCGAGATACCCACTTCAGAGGGTTCAGGGCAAGGACACTCACTTTGTTCTGTGCGGTGTGGAGACACGGGGGAGCGTTCCTCAGTGACACCAACTGGTTCTCTCTCGTCCTCAGCTGCCAGTGCCCTGGGGCATGTCATTTGGACAGAACACTTTTCCATGTGCTGCCATCCATTCCACGGAGGCAGGAGAAAAGGATCTGCAGGCAGGAACATAAGGCCGATTCACCCTGACTTCGGAGAACGAAATCAAATGGAAACTCTTGGGCTATGACAGGAAATAGCCTCTCCATTTACACAGGGCATACACCGAGTACATGACATTGCAATTGTACTTCCTCCTTTTCATTTACATAGGGTGCACACCAAGTAACCAAAGGACACCTCTAGAGGGGATTCAAACTCCAGAAACTTCAGTAACGGGCTCCCTGTGCTCAGGCGCTCCCACCCTGTGGAGTGTGCTTTCATTTTCCGTCAATCTCTGCTTTGCTGCTTCCTTCTTTCCTTGCTCCATTTTTGCGTTGTGTCCGAGTCTTGCTTCAAGGCACCAAGAACCTGGAAACCTTCAACCAGTAACATTATCTTAATATCTTGCTTTAAAACTGAATTCTGTTTTTCATCTGTTCACCTAGTTTTTAGAAACTTACAGTGAAGGCCGGGCGCGGTGGCTCAAGCCTGTAATCCCAGCACTTTGGGAGGCCGAGACGGGCGGATCACGAGGTCAGGAGATCAAGACCATCCTGGTGAACACGGTGAAACCCCGTCTCTACTAAAAAATACAAAAAAACTAGTCGGGCGCGGTGGCGGGCGCCTGTAGTCCCAGCTACTCGGGAGGCTGAGGCAGGAGAATGGCGTAAACCCGGGAGGCGGAGCTTGCAGTGAGCTGAGATCCGGCCACTGCACTCCAGCCTGGGCGACAGAGCCAGACTCCATCTCAAAAAAAAAAAAAAAAGAAACTTACAGTGAAATGCAACTTGGAGCTTACCACAGCTTAATACGAGGGTCACTATGAGCTATACGACAGGTTTGATGTTTAAAAGTTTGCAACATTTTTTATTGCTCTTTCATTTACAAACTACAGTAAATATTTTATTTTTTATGTTTAATTTTGAAATATATCACACGTAAGAGTCTATAAAATTTGGCTGGGCAAGGTGGCTCATGCCTGTAACCCCAACACTTTCGGGGGCTGAGGCAGGTGGATCATTTGAGGTCAAGTGTTCAAGACCAGCCTGGCCAACATGGTGAAACCTGTCTCTACTAAAAAAATACAAAAAGTTGGCTGAGGATCATGGCAGGCACCTGTGATCCCAGCTACTCAGGAGGCTGAGGTGGGAGAATTGTTTGAACCAGAGGAGTTGCAGTGAGCTGACATCATACCATTACACTCTAGCCTGGGCAACATGAGCAAAACTCTGCCTCAAAAACCAACCAACAAACAAAACTGAATGCATAATACCAAAGATTAATAATTGCACTGATGTCATCATCCATTAGCATCAACTGTCTTGAAAGGCTACAATATGCCCTTCCTTGATCACCTGGGTCTCCCTTCTTCACCCAGAGATAGGACTAATGTGTTAATGTTTGTCTCGCTTTTCATAAGGTTTATCATTTCTCTGTATATTATTAAGCAATGTCATATGTTATGGTTTGTGAACTGTATATGGAATAGCAGTGTATTTTTCAGTAATTTCCTTTGTTCACTGTAATTTTTCATTGTTGATGCTTCTAACTGCAGTTCATTTTCACAGCTCTATCATATTCCACAATGTGACTATGCCAGCTTTTTTCCTTGATAGGTGTGTGTGTGGATGGCTTTCAGGTGTTTTCTATTTCTGCAATCACTGCCTAAATTTTCTTGTCCCATACGTTTCTCTTGGAGAAGATAGTGCAAGGGCATTTCTGGGACAGACATGCCTGACAAGGCAAGTGTGAAGCTACAGAGGGGCGTGTCTAGCTTTTTATGAAATACAGTCTCTTAACAGGAGCAACAGCAGTGGATCCTTTGCCACCAGTTGATCTTTTCCACCTTTTGGATTTTTGTGGCTCTGCTGAATTTGTTTCTTGAATTATTGGAGGTATCCACAGTACTTTGTTGACTTATATTTTGTAACTTTTTGCACGCGGACTTATCTTCCTTGGAATTTTATGTGGGGAGATATTTTGAGGACAGGGTTGCATTGTTTCAGCAAAGATGTTCACTCACATGGGGTAGAGGTGAAGTGAGCAGCCGCCTGGTGCCACGTCGATTTGACCCATGCTCTCCAGGTCTTCCAGCATGAACTCCTGGAGGACTGTTTCTCGTCGGTTCTCAGGGTCAGGGTTTTCCCTCCACCCAGCACCAATGCAGGGACAGCTGCTCTCCTCGCTGCTCCTGCTCTGAGGTGGGCTTTCATTTTAAGTCTAAGATGTCAGATTTCTGACTTCATTTTGGAGAGACATACAGTTTTGTTTCTGATGCCCCATCCTCTGTGCAACTGTCTAAACAGGAAAAAAAATGCCACTTTGGTTCCTGCCAATTCTTTACTGACTGCTGTGGATTCCATCCTTCAATGCCAGCTCAGTAATGCACTTACAAAGATGCATTTTGGTAGGTTTTACCCAACATCTCAGTTGTTTTTGTTGGGAAAGCTATTTAGTGTCCCTTATGTTGAAAGTTGGAAGCACCTGGCAACACCATAGGTGAGAGAGCTGCTCTTACCCCTTTTCATCATCTTCGTGCTGGGTCCAGGCCTTCTTTTCCTCTGTGATTAAGCTGCCACAATGGGCCGGGTACTGTGGCTCGTGCCTGTAATCTTAGCACTTTAGGAGGGCAAGGTGGGTGAATCACCCGAGGCCAGGGGTTCAAGACCAACCTTGCCCACGTGGTGAAACTCCGTCTCTACTAAAAGTACACAAAATTAGCCCGGCATGGGGGTGCATGTCTGTAATCTCAGCTATTCGGGAGGCTGAGGAAGGACAATTGCTTGAACCAGGACCTGGCAGGTGGAGGTTGTAGTGAGCCGAGATCATGCCACTGCACTCCAACGTGAGATACAGAGTGAGACTCTGTCTAAAATATGTATATGTATATGTATATGTATATGTATATGTATATTTATGTATACATATATATTTGAAGGATTATCCAATGAGAGCAGGTGTTCTGGAAGACCTCATCTAAATACACAATCTGAATGGGGGCCCATGTCACACATGCCAATTTTTTATCTTTGCAACTGGGCTTTTCTCCTCTTCTCTGCTGGACTCTGCTGGTTTCTCACAAGATGTTCAGAGAGTCTGCCCTTACAACCAGGAGATGAGAAGCACAGAGTGACACCAGCAGAACATAAAGTTGTGGTGACAGTTATCCTCCTCCTGCAGAGTCCAGAGCAGTGCACTCCTACTGCTGGTGCCCTAGCTAAGCCTGGGGGCCAGCATGCCTGATGACTGTCTGGGAGAGCTGCAGTCAGGGTCCCCAAAATGGGCACCCAGCCTGTGCCCTTGCACTCTGCATGAGTGTGACCATTGTCACCTCAGAGCCCCAGTGTACAGATCAATGCATCCTACCAGAGCTGCATGTGAGGAAGAACCACGTGAGTCCTGGGAGAGAGCTGAGGCCCTGCAGGGGGAGGTGGTCAGGACCGAGACCTGATGCCTGTCTGCAGAATCATCTGTGAGTGTGAGTGGTACTGTGGGGTCAGCGCCCGGGTTCTGCTGCTCCCCCTCCTCAAAGATCAGGACCCGAGCAGGGGCTGGCGTGTGTGTGGCACCTGGAACTGCAGGGCCACCACCCATGTATGAAGCCGTCACGGGGATGCAAGCTGAAGCCTGTCCCCCGGTGGCTGACATACAGTGGTGACACTCTGTGTGGGGGAAAGAAAGAGAGATCAGACTGTTATTGTGTCTATAGAGAAAGACGAAGACATAAGAAAGTCCATTTTGATCTGTACTGAGAAAAATTCTTCTGCCTTGAGATGCTGTTAATCTGTAACCCTAGACCCAACCCTGTGCTCACAGAAGCATGTGCTCTATTGACTCAAGGTTGAATGGATTTAGGGCTGTGCAGGACGTGCCTTAGTGAAAATGTGTTTGCACCGCCTGGGCTCCAGGCTGCCAGCTGTCTGCCCAGGGTCTGAATGTCCTACTGTGACCTGTTTCCTCACCTGGCCCAAAGGACAGATAGGGAAGGCTTGTTTTGAGGATTAGGCAGGGTAATCCCAGTCAGTCCTCATTGGCTTGCCTATCCTCCAGGTCTTTTTGATTTCTTTTTTCTCTTCTTTGTTAGGAAACTCTGGAGAACTGTCCGGCAGCCTGTCTTCAGCTGGGGAGGTGGAAAGACTGGACCATGCCCTTGACTTCAGGGCCCCTTCTAGTTGCCCCCTCCTCCTAGGGTTTTTAAAAGCATATACTTAGCAACATACGCTATACCTGAGAGAGTTACAGAGAACCTCCTTCGTGTCCAAACCAGAACACTTTGTTCCCTGACCCCAGGCCCTCATCACACCCCAAAGCCCAAATACTTTCAGGTGGCCAACTTCAGACAAGAGTCTGAATTCAATGCTTGTTTTCTGGGGTCTACACAGGCCTGTATGATGGGGCTACCTCCATTCTACTCCTGTGCTTCCCCCAATCCATTAGGGACCTCAACTCCAGTGATCCCTAACTGGGAGCTAGGTTCCCCAGGCAGGGAATGCAGCCCTCCCCAGGATGCAGGCCTGGCCATGTCCAATGGACATCAGTCCTGGAGCAAGAGGTCCAAGACAGGGAGTTTCACCGCCCATTTCACCAGGTGTGGTGACCTTTCTGGGTTCCTAGCCTTCAAGATGGGATTTTTACACTGTGCCACAGTGGGGGAAACCGAGACACAGGGCCGGTGAGCGGTAAAGAAAGAAAACCTCTGTGACTAGGAAACGTGTCCCTTGCCCAGCACAGCCGCTCCAGGATAGCACCCTCTGGGATGTACCGCTGAGCTCTTCCTGGCACGTGGCATGGCACTGTGGTGGAGGTCAGCAGCTTGTGGAGTTGGGGGTGGGGGTGCTGGCAGTAACAGGTAATTTTGGACCCGCCATGGGAAGGAAGGGGACATTGCCCCTTTCCCCACACCTTGGGCACAGCAGCAATTTTCTTCTGTGATGTGTGTGGGCACCAATGCCTATGTGGATGTGGGCGCGTCCTCCCCTTTTGTTGATGAAGAACCTTCCTGCAGCCGTTGGGGTGGATATGGACACCACACATGCCTGGCAGCAGGGTGGTGCCTGTGGAGGCTTGGCTACTCTATGTCTCACTGCCACCTTCCCAGGGGAAGCAGACCCTGTGCCCTAGTGCCCCTCATACCCAGTCCCTCACATTCTTCACTTGGCATCTCCCTGCCTGATTCTCCCAACTCAGGCCCTGTGGGCCCTGGGATGGGATCAAAGGAGGCAGCAACTGTGCTGTCTGCCTCTGCCTGACGTCAGGGATCCCTGGCCGCTACTGGCATCTGGTGGGTAGGATAGGTGGGGAGGTCGGGGGTCAGCTTTTCCACTCCCCAACCTGCACTGGGTAAGTCACCAGGTATAACTGGTCTGGAGGCTGATCTGTGTCCCCCACAGTCCCTTGATGCATTATATTGAAGCCAATCCTTGTGTGAATGACTTGACCTGTTGTTACCGCCCAGATCAAACCAGAACCAGAAGACTGTTGCACTTGGGCCCAGAGTCTGGGGCTGAGGCTGCCGTGACCACTCTGTTCTCTTCCTTCTGTTGCGCTTGGGCGCAGAGCCTGGGGCTGAGGCTGCCATGGCCACCCTGTTCTCTTCCTTTTGGGGTCCCCAGGAGGCTCCCAGGACTGAATGATTCCCATAAAACACAGTGGCCAGGATGGGAGGGCTGGAGGTCAACACCCCCCCACCCCTGCCACCACAACCAGGAAAACCCCATGGAGGTTGGCCCCGAGATGTGGGTCCCTGTGGGATGCAGGCTCCACAGATACTTCAGGGGATGAGCACGGGTCCTCCTGGCTGACAGGAGCCTGGTGGGCACTGGGTGTGTGGGAACTGTGTAGGTGGGTTGGACAGCACTGGGTCTAACCAGGGAGCCAGGGACTGGTGTGGCCAAAGAGGGCAGCAATATGTCGCCAGAACCAAAACTACAGTGCCACCAGCCCAGCTGGTAGGGAGAAGGAGGCCTGCCTAGCAGGACCATCCAGCCCTATCCTGGCCCCAAGCCCAGACTGCCTGCCTGTACTGGACATTGCCTGGTCCAGGAGGCCTGGGCATAAGGGTCAGGTGGTGTGTCCCTGGGTTCCAGGCCTTCGTGGTCCCTTGGGAGCTGAGCATCCTCGGGGCAGGAGAAGGGCCCGCGGTCCACTGTTTGCATCGGCCCCTGGGGGTGTGCCCCCACCCCAGCTTCTTAGCCCGCATGGGGACTTAGCCAGGGCTCCTCCCCTGCTCTGTGGCTCCAGCTCTGAGCAGCTCACTTGGTGAATCTGACAGCTTCCTCCCCTACGCTCGAGTCCTCCTCTGTGGGAATGGGTTGTCCCAGGCCCCCTGCAGGCAGGAACCCACCCCCAGCGCCTCTGGTGGGCCCTCCTGGGATTTCTTACCTAGTGGCTTGTGAGACCCGGTTGTCCAAACTTGGTGTCCTATTTTTATTTTGGCCTTTTTCTTAGTGTGTGTTTTCTGTAACTACTGCTGTGTAGATCTTCTATTTGAGTTTTAGGTAGAAAACCTTGCCCACCCAGAGGGCCCCCACCCCAGAGAGCCTCCACTTCGGCCCCCCCGGGCTGGTCCTGCCTGTGCTCTGCTTGGTGTGAATGTTGAGTGTGATGGATCCACACAGTTGCTTGACCCTGCATCTCCTTCCTTCTTGTTGCTGAGGCCGATTCTGTTCTCTTTCTCCACCTGAACTGCACTTGAAGCCAAGAGGAAGGATGAGAAGTGGTTGCTACGAAGGACCCTCCTGCAGCCAATCCCCTGTGAGTAGGCTGCGCTGGCCCAGCCTGTCCGTTCCTTCTCTAAGCTCATTCCAGAGGTCGGCAAGGGGCAGCCTGTCCCTTCCTGTTCTTGTGGCCCGTGAATCAAGAACAGATTTTACATTTTCAAATGGTTGAACAAATAATAAATTAACACTTCATGACACTGAGAAATTTCCATGTCCATGAGTAAAGTTTGATGGGGGTGCAGTCATGCCCATCTCTTCACAGGCCACCTGCAGAAGGCTGCTGTCATGCAGCCATGGCAGAGTTGCATCCTTGAGGCAAAGATCAGTTGGCAAAGCTGAAAATACTGACTCCTGGCTCTTTAGGGAAATAGTTTCCAGTCCCTGGTATAAGGGCTGTGCGGCAGAACTCCAGGATCTTGGTCAGCTTGTTCCTCACTCAGGGCCTTCTGTGGCCTTCGCTAGTATGTCTGCAAAGTCTGCGTGCTATGGTGCCTCTCATGGGGGCGTTGAGCTCTGTCGTGCTAGATTTCAGGGTATCTGCCTCATGATCACCTGTCTCCCCAACAGAGACCCTGTGACCAGATTCAAACTAGCAGGAGCAGTTGGTCTTTGGCAGCAGGGATACCTTTGAGCTGAGCTACCACCCACCCTGAGGTAGTCCCATGACACCCACGGTCTGGGTCAAGTATGGGGCAGGGCTGGTGTCCTGAACTGCCGTGCGATGTGGATCGTAATAGCCAGTGGGGAGAGGGGGTTGCTATTATTCCCCATATCTTGGGGAGTGCCTCACCCCCTGCGATGTGGATTGTAATAGCCAATTACTCCCCCCTGCAATGTGTATACATTATTAGCAGTTTCTTTTGTTCAGGATATTAGGAAGAATTTCACAGGTTGTGTGTACACAGCCTGCGACAGGAGAACGAATACCATCCTCGGCACCTCCGGATATTAGCAGCCATATCACACAATGGGTGTACACTTTTTGGGAGATTTGGGGTAATGTCCTCCTGTGTGTCCCTGAATATTCGGAGACATATCACAGGGCGGCTGTACAGCCACTACTCTCCTGGCAGGAACATAGTACTTTATCTATTGGAAATCAGGAGCAGTATCACAGACTGGGTGTCAAGCCACTGTCATACTGGAAGAAATATCATGCTCTCCCCCACAACTTATGAGGAACAATATCACAGGGGGGTGTGTACCTTCTCCGGTAGTGGGAGTAGTATCATCATCTCTTCCTTTAGATGACAGGAACAATATCATAGGGTGAGCGTACACCTCGTGTGTTTTTGGAAGCAATGTCATTCTCTCTTCCTCTAGGTTTTACGATTCATATCACAGGCGGGGTGTACACCCCTTGTTACATTGGATGGAGCCTCATCCTCCTTTAACCTGTATCTTTAGAACAATATCCCTTGGGGGCTGTCCATCCCTTCAATATTGGTAGTAATATCATCTTCTCCTTTCCAGGATATAAGAAACAATATCACAGGAGGGGTGTACACCCCTTGCAATGTTGGTAGTAATATCACCTCTCCCCTGTGGTTACTAAGGACAAAATCCCAGGGTGGCTGTACGGTTCCTACTTTATTGGGAGTAATATCATCCACACACCCCCTGGATAAGAGGAACCATATCACCGAAGAGGTGTCCACCCCCTTCGATATTGTCAGTCATGTCATCTTCTTCCCGCCTGGATATTAGGAACTATACCCGGGGTTGGGGACGGTGTACACTCACTAGCACAAAAAAAAAAAAAAAAAAGGCAAGAAATGCCCGTTAAAATGATGAGTAACATAACCACATTTATTAAAGAGGGTATTCCAGTATCAAATAGCAAATTCCAAGAATGCAAAAACTGCCATTACTTTTGTACTCACCTTACAATAATTTGTGTGATTTCTTTTTTCTTTGTTAGCCTGGCTTGATAGTTACCAATTTTGTTGATCTTTATGAAGAAACAGCTATTGTTCTATTGAGTTCTTCTGTTGATTTTCTGTTTTCAGTGCCACTGACTTGTCATCTTGTTTTTAT
The DNA here is from genome assembly GCF_043159975.1 of Macaca nemestrina. Lineage (NCBI taxonomy): Eukaryota > Metazoa > Chordata > Mammalia > Primates > Cercopithecidae > Macaca > Macaca nemestrina. The sequence goes on from NW_027257882.1 coordinate 200,798, forward strand.
TTCATTTGAGTGAATTTGGGTTATATTGTTCTTTTTTTTTTGTTTTTTTGAGACTTAGTCTCGCTCTGTCACCCAGGCGACTTCGCTCTTTCGCACGAGGTCGGGAGATCGAGACCATCCTGGCTAACACGGTGAAACCCCGTCTCCACTAAAAATACAAAACATTAGCCGGGCGTGGTGGCAGGTGCCTGTACTCCCAGCTACTCGGAAGGCTGAGCCAGGAGAATAGCTTGAACCCAGGAGATGGAAACTACAGTGAGTCGAGATCGTGCCACTGCACTCCAGCATAGGTGACAGAGCATGAATCTGTCTCAAGAAAAAAAAAAAACATATTAGCAGGGTATGGTGATGCATGCCTGTAATCTCAGCTATTTGGGAGACTGAGGCAGGAGAATTGCTTGAACCAGGACCCGGGAGGTGGAGGTTGAAGTGAGCCGAGATCATGCCACTGCACTCCAGCGTGGGCTACAGAGCGAGACTCTGTCTCAAAAATAAATAAATAAATAAATAAATAAATAAATAATAAAAATTTATTTATATAAATACACACACACACAAATATATTTATATTTGAAGCATTATCCAATGAGAGCAGGTGTTCCGGAAGACCTCATTTAAATACAGAATGGGAATTGGGTGCCCATGTCATACCTGCCAGTTTTTCGTCTTTGCAGCTGGGCTTTTCTCCTCTACTCTACTGGACTCTACTGTTTCTCACAAGGTGGTCAGAGAGTCTGTCCTGAATCCTACAACAAGGAGATGAGCAGCACAGAGTGACACCAGCAGGAGAACATAAAGATGCGGTGACAGTTGTCCTCCTCCTGCAGAGTCCAGAGCAGTGCACTCCTACCGCTGGTGCCCTAGCTAAGCCTGGGGGCCAACATGTCCGATGATACTCTGGGGGTGCTGCAGTCAGGGTCCCCACAATGGGCACCCAGCCTGTGCCCTTGCACTCTGCATGAGTGTGACCATTGTCACCTCAGAGCCCCTGGGTACAGAGCAATGCATCCTACCAGAGCTGCATGTGAGGAAGGACCACGTGAGTCCCGGGAAAGAGCTGAGGCCCTGCGGGGGTAGGTGGCCAGGACCGAGACCTGATGCCTGTGTGGAGAAGCGTCTGTGAGTGTGAGTGGCACTGTGGGGTCAGTGCCCGGGTTCTATTGCTCCCCCTCCTCAAAGATCAGGGCCCGAGCAGGGGCTGGCGTGTGTGTGGCACCTGGAACTGCACGACCACCACCCATGTGTGAGGCCATCATGGGGACCTGAACACGGTGTCGTCTGCAGACCCCATCCATCCGTCAGCCCCAATTCCTGGCCAGCTTCTGCTAAGGTGAGAGGGTGGAATTTGGAAGGTGGGTGTAAGCTGAAGTCTGTTCCCCAGTGGCTGGAGCCACTTTTTTTTTTTTTTTTTTTGCCATGACTGATATTTGAAAGTACATGGGTTTCTACTGAAAACACAGCTACCACCTGCATGGCTATGACCAAAATAGTCACATTCATATACACAATTTTGTAGTACTATTTTCAGGTAAACTGTTTTCCAAACACTGACTGCTACACTGAAGTATGTTACATTTTGGGTGAAATTTTTCTAAAAAGAAATAAGTGTCAAGTGACTCTTATTTGTTTCGATCGCTTGTTTTTAAGTTTATGACATGTTAAGATTCCTTCAGAGGACTTAATTACCTCTTCTCAGTGCACATTATCTTATATCTTTCCCAGGTTTCTCGAAGTGATCTTCAATATTCTGGTCTTTCCATTTGTTTCCTAAAATGCAGACCCACAAGATTATCATGAATTATTACAAACTGTAGAAACATTACTAGATTTCATGTTCATTGTACACAGTGCCCATGCCTGATTTCTTCACCACATCATTCCCTTGCCCCATTCCAAATCACAAATAGCACTGATGATAGGGCAATACTCCTGTAATTAAGTGAAATGTGTTGTCATTCTTACCTACAGAAGCCAGTTTCCTGCAGGTTTCCTGCATCACTTCTCTGTAGAGATTCTTCGGAGAAGATTCTAGCAAAACCCATTCCTGCTGGGTAAAGTTCACAGCCACATCCTCAAAAGCCACAGAGTCCTGGAACATTCCACATATGTGGATAGAAGGATGGGTGAGACTGAGAGCACTGGGAATCTATATTCAATTCATAAGCTGTTTACATGATTCTCAAATTTCCAAGCATTTATTCTACGACTTGACTGTCACAACTCTAAACACTGTTCACACACGCTCCCTCCCACACAGCAGTACTAATGCTAGAAGTGAACTATTCAAAAAGGCAACAGCAAAGTAGAAACACCCATCTCATTGGAGAATCCAGGGAGTAAGATGTGCTGCTAGGAGTCACCTTTCAACTTCACTTTGTACATTTCTAGTATCTGTCAAAGTAAAATCCTACCTGATGTGCATAAGTGAGTTAATATTATCAGTCCTGAGTCTACTTATTCTTAAAAATGCCTGCTCGCAAACTTCCATCTTTGTTTGTATTAGTAACTTACATTTTGAAAGGGATTCCACCAACCCAAGTTATAAGAATGACTCACTGCTTCTAAATGCCTTATGCAATATATTTGCCAAAACTTCTTCTGCTGAAGGTCTATTATTTTGTGTCACTGCAGTGGTGCTGAGGGAACCAGATACCAAATCACAGTCTGAACACAAAGTGTTCAATGAGTTTCCCTGGTACACAATATTTTAGATGTGCAGTCACTTGTTTACTGGGGAGTTGAGCCCATTGCATGGGATTACACCAAGAGACAATAGGCTGATTAAATTTAATTGAGTAGTAAATAAAACCAATAATTGATGTCTAACAATACTAATACAACAAATTTTAAAATTTCTAATTCACAATGTCAAGGCAGAAAGGAATAAGAGGAAATATGACACACGATTTTTAAAATGACATTAATGTCACCACTTCCAGATGCTATTCCTATGAAATCACATCAATTCCCAAATCAGGTGGTTTTAGGCAAGAAAAACTACTTTTTCATACGTAGTAAAAATGACAAATGTCTAATGATTTTTAGTCATCTAAAAAAGGAGTGATGGCTTGTCTAACATACTTCTAAGATTTTCAAGAGAAAATATTCAGGACAGCACAGTATTAGCAGAGAGATGAGCAAGCAGACCAAGGGGAAGAAAAGTCTTAATGACCCAGCATTTATATGGAAAGTTGATGAATGATAGAGTAGGCACTGTACAATAGAAAAAGAAATCACATGCACTTTAAGATATTAGGCAAACCGGCCGGGCGCGGTGGCTCAAGCCTGTAATCCCAGCACTTTGGGAGGCTGAGACGGGCGGATCACGAGGTCAGGAGATCGAGACCATCCTGGCTAACACGGTGAAACCCCGTCTCTACTAAAAATACAAAAAATTAGCCGGGCGAGGTGGCGGGCGCCTGTAGTCCCAACTACTTGGGAGGCTGAGGCAGGAGAATGGCGTGAACCCGGGAGGCGGAGCTTGCAGTGAGCTGAGATCCGGCCATTGCACTCCAGCCTGGGCGGCAGAGCGAGACTCCGTCTCAAAAAAAAAAAAAAAAAAAAAAGATATTAGGCAAACCAGGCTGGCATCTACTTGGGAAAATGCACTGCATTCTTCTCTATTCCATGAACCATAATCAACTTATTATATATCAAATATGAAAGATAAAACTAGAACAATTTTAGAAGTCACAGGAATTTTTTTTTTTTTTTTTTTTTTTTTACGAAGGATTAGGCAGAATTTTTTCATGTAAGAAAAAAGTGATAAAGGAACAGACAAAGTCAAACATATTAAAATTTAAGGAGTAAAAAGAAAATAGGCCGGGCGCAGTGGCTCACGTCTGTAATCCCAGCAGTTTGGGAGGCTGAGGCGGGTGGATCACAAGGTCAGGAGATCGAGACCATCCTGGCTAAAACGGTGAAACCCCGTCTCTACTAAAAATACAAAAAATTAGCCGGGCGCAGAGGCGGGCGCCTGTGGTCCCAGCTACTCGGGAGGCTGAGGCAGGAGAATGGCGTCGGCCCGGGAGGCGGAGCTTGCAGTGAGCCGAGATCGCGCCACTGCACTCCAGCCTGGGCGACAGATCGAGACTCCGTCTCAAAAAAAAAAAAAAAAAAAAAAAGAAAAGAAAAGAAAATAGAGTGGGCCGGGCATGATGTGTCATGCCTGTAATCCCAGCACCTTGGGAGGCTGAGGCGGGCGATCACCCCAGCTCAGGAGGTTGAGACCGGCCTGGCTAACGTGGCAAAACCCCATCTTTTTGTTGTTTGTTTCTTTGTTTTTTGAGACGGAGTCTCGCATTGTCGCTTGTTCTGCGGTGCAGTGGCAAGATCTTGGCCCACTGCAACCTCCACCTCCTGGCTTCAAGCAATTCTCTTGCCTCAGCCACCCAAGTAGCTGGGATTACAAGTGCCTGCCACCACGCTCAGCTAATTTTTTTCTATTTTTAGTAGAGACAGGGTTTCACCATGTTGGCCAGGCTGCTCTGGAACTCCTGATCTCGTGATCCACACACCTTAGCCTCCCAAAGTGCTGGGATTACAGGCATGAGCCACCGTGCCAGGCCTAAAATCCTGTGTTTACTAAAAACACAAAAATTAGCTGGGTGTGGTGGTGGCCGCCTATAATCCTAGTTACTTAAAAAAAAACAAGCAACAACAACAACAACAAACCCTCAGATATCCAGATAAGAGGATACACATGTTTCCACTGTCATAAATTCTTCACCATCCTACAAGAGGGGAACTGACATTTTGGTGAATCTTTGTAAATGATTAATTTATCTATCACACTTTTATTTCACCAGTAGCATTGACAAAGCTAAGTCCTACAATTCCATTTGAAATTACCCTTAAAAAGAACAGACCTTTAAAACTTACTACACTCATTCTGGGGAAGAAATAAATACAAATTTTTAGCAAGTAAAATACATCATTTTACCTTGCCTCTTTGAAATAGTATTTTTGTCTTTCAAGCTGTACTGACCAAATGTATCTTACAGTCAATTCAGAACTGAAACTCAAATAAGCAGACAAGCCTTTTCAAGGTAACAGACTCAGGGAGAGGCAGTGCTGACTCCAATACAGACCTTTCTAAGTGTCACGGCAGGCCATTCTATCCCTCGGGACACCCATCCTGCTCGGTCCACCTAGTACTCAGTGACCACCTAGGAGGCACTGGCACTGCTCTTTGTCCTCCTGTGTGCCTTCAGTGCATTTTCATATTCAGGTTCTTGCACATCCTCTCTGGGGTGGGTTTTCCTTGTCCTTTGGGACAGTTTTTCTCTCTTCACAAGTCTGAGACAAGCTAGAGAGCAGAAATCATTTCTGTCTTTTCCTCTCAATATCAGCATCCAATTGGCAGACCACCAATGTGTCTCTGAGGAATAAAACCTCGGGCTGGACGAACACTTTTAATGACCTAACTTTAACGACATTACATTGTATTGTCCATTCATTTTAATGTCCTAAAATTTTAATGACCCTCAGGGGTCACCATTTTAGATGAAACTATCCCAGGAGATTCTTCTAAGGCTAAGAGCATCCAGCTGCTCCCCTGAGAGACTCTACTCCCTACCTCAGGCTGTCCTTGGTGGTGAGATGACCCCGGGGCTGATACTCACTAGACCCTCCAATACGCATGGCCACTGTGGGTATCCTGGGTCATCCCCAGACGGTTCTAAAATGCCAGGACTAGGAAAAGACAGGAGGGTGGCTGAGGACACAATGCCCTGTAAACTTTTCACGGGGAGACCTCAACCTAAAGAGATTTTGGTAATATGTACACTTAGGAAAGATGAAAAGAAGAGACGCACGAACATTTTTTTTTTTACAATAGAGTGTCGGGTGAATTATTCTCCACTTTCCTCTCATGTAAAATGTTTGGAAACAGAAAAATATTTTGGCCAAGGTGGCTCATGCCTATATTCCTAGCACCTTAGGAGGCCGAGGTGGGAGATCAATTAAGGTCAGGAGTTCAAAACCAACCTAGCCAACATGGCAAAACCCTGTCTCTACTGAAAATATAAAAATTAGCTGGACGTGGTAGTGGGCGCCTATAAGCCCAGCTACTTGGGAGGCTGAGGCAGGAGAATCGCTTAAACCCGTGAGTCAGAGATTGCAGTGATCTGAGACTGTGCCATTGCACTCCAGCCTGGCAACAAGGCGAGACTCTTTCTCAAAAAAAAAAAAAAAAATATATATATATATGAAATATACATTTATAATTATTACATATAGATAGTGTTTTAAGTCAGGGAACTGACTGTAGGTAGAAACAAGAGAAGACAAGGAAAGTTTTTATATTTATATTTATATATAATTATATAAAATTAATATACATAATTATAACATATAAATATATCATATAGGCTGGGCACAGTGGCTTACACCTGTAATCGCAGCAATTCAGGAGGCCGAGGTGGGCAGATCACCTGAGGTCAGGAGTTCGAGACTAGCCTGACCAACATGGAGAAACCCCATCTCTACTAAAGATACAAAAATTAGCCAGCTGTGGGGGTGCGTGCCTGTAATCCCAGCTACTCAGGAGACTGAGGCAGGAAAATCACTTGAACCCCGGAGGTGGAGGTTGCGGTGAGCCCAGATTGCGTCATTGCACTCCAGCCTGGGCGACAAGGGTTAAACTCCGTCTCAAAATAAATAAATAAATAAATAAATAAATAAATAAATAAATAAAACAATAAATATATATATTTGTGTCTAAATATATAATTATAATACATAAATGTGTATATAAATATACATTTATAATAAACTTATTAATATATGAAATATGTTTATTTCTGAGACAGGGTCTGGCTCTGTCACCCAGGCTGGAGTGCAGTGGCACTATCAGAGCTCATTGGAGCCTTAAACAGATGGCTCAAGCGATCCTCCCACCTCAGCTTCCTGAGTGGCTAGGATTGCATGCACACAACACCATGCCCAGCTAATTTTAAAATTTTTTGTGGAGACAGGGTCTTCCGTTTTTGCCTAAGCTGGTCTTGAACTCCTGGGCTCAAGTGATCTTCCTGCCTCAGGCTTCCAATGTGTTAGACGTAGGTCACCGCATGTGGTCTAATGCATTTGTTAATTTGCGAGTTTATATTATTTAATCATTTGGAGGACTGAATGTGTTGAACAATCAACTTGCAGAATTCCCAAACAATGGACAGTCAGCTCTCATGTCCTGGTTCAAATCGACCCAGCACACCACGGCTAGAAACCTTTTAGCCAACTTCCACTTATGTCTCCTGGGGCAGGACAATGTCACTTGCCCAACCTCCACTAAGAGGGACTCTGGAAAGGCAAGAAACTATTCTTTTCTCTATAATGGAACCTGACCAGGGAGAAGGCAGCTGGGAGGGCCAGCTGGGCCCTCCAACCAGCAGCGTCCACCATCGACCAACTGCCCTAGGACTACACCGTGCTGGGCATTTGGGGCACTGTTATGAGCAAGAGTTTCTATTTTTCTTCTCATAGGACCTTCATGCTAGTGGCAAGAGACAATGTTTGTTTGTTTGTTTGTTTTTCTTGAGACAGAGTTTTGTTCTTGTCACTCAGGCTGGAGTGCAATGCTGTAATCTCGGCTCACTGCACCTTCTGCCTCCTGGATTTAAGCAATTCTCCTGCCTCAGCCTTCGGAGTAGCTGGGATTACAGGATTGCACCACCACGTCTAGCTAATTTTTGTATTTTTAGTAGAGATGGAGTTTAACCATGTTGGCCAGGCTGGTCTGGAACTCGTGAGCCACTGCACCCAGTCAAGAGAGAGATTTTAAGTCAATAAGTATAATTGTGATGAATGTCAGAAAGAAAAATGTGTGTGAAGGGGAGGGGACCTAAGTTATTGTCTCATATTTTAACACTTTCACAGGCAATAACTAAAAACTTAGAAGCTTAAAACACCACACACCTTTAAGCCAATTTTGGCAAGCTAGGAGTTGAGCACATTTTAGCGGGTCCTGTGCTTGGGATCTCACGCTAAGCAGCTGGGCTGCATCCTCATCTGAGGCTCCGCCAGGGCAGAATCCATTTCCACATCCGCTGAGGTTACTGACAGAATTCATTTCCTCGGACCCGCTTGGCAAGGGCCCAGGTTTTTGCTTCCTTGCCTACGGGGCCCCTCCAAAGGTCCTTTCTCAGCACAGCATCTCCCCACTGCAGCGCCTCCAGGCGGAACCTTTCTCTCTAGTGTGCAAAGGTGATGCACCGTGACAGTGACATCCCATTGCTTTTGCCAGGCTCTGTGGGTTAGAGGCCAGTCACCGGTTTTGCTCGTACTCAAGGTCAGGAAGACTGCGCAAGGGCATAGGTCATTGGGGGGTCAGTCACTTTAGGGTGTGGCTGCCACCACTGAACTTGGTGAGAATTTAAGGGTTGGTAGGAGCTGGCCAGGTACAGGGGTGAGGGTGTGTCAGGCAGGGGTGAGGGCACGGAGGGGGATGCAGAGGCCTGCACCCTGGAATGTCCTTTCACTCCCTGAGGTTTTGTTCTCCTGATCCCTGAGTACATCCCAGAACACGGTGGGGCCCTAGCAGGGGAGAGGTAGGGAAGCGTGTGTTGTTCATCTGGGGACCTTGTTAGGCAAATCAGATTAGGGGCCAGGCTTTCAGTGGTGCGTGTGAGCGTGGGAGTGAAGAGTGTGCAGGTGTGTGTGGGAAGAGCGATGGGGATGGGGTCAGCCCCAGCCACCATGAAGACCTTAACTGTGCATCCACCCATCCCAGCAGCCTCCCTGAGTGAGCGCCTTCAGGGCGCAGGTCCTGTTTTGCACATGGAAGTGAATCAGAGTGGGACACTGCCTTGCCTTAGAGAGGTCACACTTGTCCTTCTTTTTTTTTTTTTTAAATTTGCGACAGAGTCTCAATCTGTTGCCCTGCCTGGAGTGCAGTGGTGTGACCTTGGCTCACTGCAACCTCTGTCTCCCAGGTTCAAGCAATTTTCCTGCCTCAGCCTCCTGGGCAGGGTAGCTGTGATGATAGGCATGGATTACCATGCCTGGCTACTTGTTGTATTTCAGTTTCACCATATTGACCAGGCTGGTCCCAGTCTCCTGGCCCCAAGCGATCTGCCCGCCTCAGCCTCCCAAAGTGCTGTGACTACAGGCATAAGCCACCACACCGGGCGAGAGGTCACACTTCATGCCAAGTGGGAGACAGCCACTCAGACAGCACCCCAGCTGGTGCTGGGAGTGAGGGGTGCTCACCGTCCTAGGAAGGCAGAGGGCTGCATGAGAGGTTCGGGGAGGAAGGACTGGAGGAGGATTTGAGATTTTCACCTGAGCAGCTGGGTGGATGGAGGGGCTGTACACAGAGAATCACAAGAACGTGGATGAGCAGGTTAGGGCACTAATAAAGCACTCTGTTTTGGCCCGCGGAAAATTGGAGATGCTTCCCTGTGTCCAGCTGGGGCTTTGGGAAAGGTCAGGGCTGGGCATCTGACTGGGATAGATGTCTCTGGCAGACAGCAGAGCATGTGGATGGTTTGTGAAGCCCGGAAGGGCATGAGATTTCCTGTGGCAGTGCCCACTGCAAATGGAAGGGCATTTGGCCTGAGCCCAGACATATACAAGTTGGGCAGAGCAGCTATGGAGGTACAGGAAAACCGAGGGTGTGGGGGCACATGAAGCAGGAAGCTCAAATAAGATGAGGACAGAGGTTTTAAAGACGATCAGGGCTGCGGACAGTGGTTCATGCCTGTAATCCCAACACTTTGGGAGGCTGAGAGGAGAGGATAGCTTGAGACCAGGAGTTTGAGACCACCCTGGCCAACATAAGGAGACCCCATTTCTATAAATAAATAAATACCATTGGTACTTGCATTTCAGGCGGGGAACAGCAAGCACATGAAAGCTCTGAGGCAGGAAAGGGAAGTGATTAGTGCTCGCTCCTGGTTCCTTTATCAGACCTTAAAGAGATGCAGAGACATTTCAGGTACTCCTTGGCCGAGCTCCTTCAGGGAAAGCCTAAGTTCGCTTCTACTTCCCATCTATTAATTTTTTTTTTTTTGAGACAGAGTCTCACTTTGTCGTCCAGGCTGGAGCGCATGCAGTGGCACCATCTCAGCTCACTGCAACCTCCACCTCCCGGGTTCAAACGATTCTCCTACCTCAGCCTTCCCAGTAGCTGGGACCACAGGTATGCACCACCACGATCGGCTAAGTTTTTGTATTTTAAGCAGAGATGGGGTTTCATCTTGTTGGTCAGGCTGGTTTCGAACTCCTGGCCTCAAGTAATCCACCTGCCGCGGCCCCACAAAGTGCTGGGATTACAAGCGCGAGCCACCGCGCCCGGCCCTACTTCACTCCTAACGCCCACCATACGTGCTTCCAAATGTTTGCTGAATGACAAGGGGAACGAGTGAATGGGACTACGTGACTTCGGGCAGCAGGCAATCCTATTCCTTGGACCTGAGTTTCACTTTTTGTAAAGCAAGCCTGTCTCTGGCTCTCTGTCCTAAAAGCCTGAGTTCTGGGCTTGAGATGAGCGCGTCCTGTAGACCAGACTGCAGGTGGACGTTGAGCCAGGTCTTCTAGGAGGCCAGGATCCAGCCAGCTCTTGGGTCCGGTCCTCCCGCGGGACCCGTTACGCCCAGTCCCAGCGCCGCCCCGCCCAACCTCCATTTGTTCCCCCAAGCCCCGCCCTCTCCGCGCGGCTCGCTCTCCATTGGCCGGGGTGCGGGCCCTGGGCGCCCGGCTCAATGGGGGCCGGGTGGCGGGCGGCGGGCGGGGCCGTGTGCACCTGCAGGGTGTGTGTCCCGGCTGCAGCCCTGCGCCAGCTGCAGCTCCTTGATCCCAGCCGGATCCTGAGCGGGAAACACTGGCTGAAGCGGCGTCGGCGGCCCCGCCCCGGGACTCCATTGTTGAGGCTGCCTCGGCTCTGTCGGCTGCTCAGCTGCGCTCCAGTCGGCCCAGGCGCCCCGGCGAGGAGCGAGCGCTGCGAGCCGGCGGCCTGAGGTGAGACCGGGCGACGGGTCTCCGGACCGGGCGGGGGTCTCTGCCTCGGGCGTGGCGGCTCCGAGCTGGGTTCCGCAGGGTCCGAGGTCGGGATCCGAGGTCCTTGCACCTGGGCTTTGTCTCGGCCTCGGGTGGCACCGGGGGCTTCGCGCCTGCTGCGATACCGCTTGGGCCCGCGCGGGGGTCCCGGTCGCCCTGCGGGTGGGGGCCGGTCCCCACTGCTCCCCGGCTCCCCGCGTCTGCCGCGGAGGGGACTGCATGGACCCGGGCGCTGGCTTCCGAGCCGAGATGGCGTCACTGCACTCCAGCGTGGGCGACCGAGTGAAACTCCCTCTCGAAAAAAAAAAAAAACTTGGCAAAGCGTTTTACCCAGCCTAGGTACGTGTGGTAGAGCCGAGTGAAAGCTTAGAAAAAGATGACTGGAGAACTAGCCCAGCAGAGGAATCAGGTGGGATGTGTTGTTACTGAGTAAGTGAAATTTGTACCTGCTTTCTCCCAGGCCTCGTTGAGTTGTGTACAACAGAGAGCTCAGGTGTTGGGGGCAGTTGACCGGTTGAAGAATGCATTGCTATTATGTGAGGAACATTGGGCTTTGAAAAAGCAGAACTGGATCCACGTTCTTGCCTGGTAACTCTAACTATCATCTAGTTTGTAAAGGGGAATGCAGTTCACTGAAAAATTCTTCGGACAGTGGGGAAAGGATTGGGGTGTCTGCATTGGTTTGTGTAATATAGGTCATATGAAAGAGCATTTAGGCTGGAGGGAGACTTTTCATCTCTATAACTTTATTTTCACAGGACAATTCCATCACGATTTGAAGATTTTTGAGTCAAAACTACATTATTCTGCTATGTGTTTCGGGGCACATTTATACACACAATTTGCTTAAATATTTCAGATGATACAAGAATATATGTGTGGGCCGGGCGCGGTGGCTCAAGCCTGTAATCCCAGCACTTTGGGAGGCCGAGACGGGCGGATCACGAGGTCAGGAGATCGAGACCATCCTGGCGAACACGGTGAAACCCCGTCTCTGCTAAAAAATACAAAAAACTAGCCGGGCGCGGTGGCGGGCCCCTGTAGTCCCAACTACTCGGGAGGCTGAGGCAGGAGAATGGCGTGAACCCGGGAGGCGGAGCTTGCAGTGAGCTGAGATCCGGCACTGCACTCCAGCCTGGGCGGCAGAGCCAGACTCTGTCTCAAAAAAAAAAGAATATATGTGTGAGCTAAAAAGCTGAAATTTGCATTTCCCCTTCTCTAGAAGTAACCACAGTGAATAGTTAAGTCTGTATTCCAGCTATTTTGTATACTATAAATACACTGTGAACATTTGAGTGTGTATATATATGTATGTTACACACAGTTTTAGAGATGGAATATTGCTCTGTTGCCCATGCTAGTCTCAAACTCCTGGGCTCAAGTGAGCCTGTCGCCTCAGCCTCCCAAAGTTTTGGAATTACGGGCGTGAGCCACCACGCCTGGCCTGCATGAGTATATTTAGTAATTGCTAAATTACTCTGTTCTATACGTGTTTATTGAACTCCCCCATGTGCAAGCATTGTTCTGAATACCTTATATGCACCAATTCACTTTATTTTTAGGGCAGCTCTATTATTGTGGCCCTTTTACAGTGAGGAAACTGAACCACAGAGAGGCTGGGGACGTCGTCTAACATCACACAGCCAGTGCTGTTGGAATTGAGGTTTGAACCCAGACAGCTGGCTTCAGATCTCTTAGCTGTTATCATAGACGGCACACCCAAACCTTAGGGCCGCCTCCCAAGCCTTGCCTCTGATATGGGCTCGCCTGAGCTCTGCGAGAGCTGTGTATGTGAGGTTTCTTTCCTCTTTAAGAACACAAGTCTTGGAATTGTCCCAGACCCTAGTAGGACCTCTTGAGGTCCAAAAACAGGGATTCTTCAAGCCTGCCCGAAGGGCCACATCTCTGATTTAGGTACTTGGAAGGTAGATGTAGAAGAGAGTAATTTTGCCAGAACAAAATGTCAGGATGGCTGAGCTAACTCCGCCAGACGCAGTGACTCATGCCTGTAATGCCAGCACTTTGGGAGGCCAAAGCAGGTGGATCACCTGAGGTTGGGATTTCGAGAGCAGCCTGGCCAACAAGTTGAAAGTCCGTCTCTACTAAAAATATAAAAATTAGCTGGGCCTGGTGGCAGGTGCCTGTAATCCCAGGTACTTGGGAGGCTGAGGCAGGAGAATTGCTTGAACCCGGTTGGTAGAGGTGGCAGTGAGCTACTATTACGCCACTGCACTCCAGCTTGGGTGACAGAGTGAGACTCCATCTCAAAAAAAAAAAAAAAAAAGAAGAAGAATGGGGAAGAGGAATGGCTAGGCTGACTCATAGGGTAGAGGCCGAACAGCAGCTGTAGGAACTTGGCCACTTGGGTGGAAAAGAAGGAAGGAAGAGCTTCACTCATGGCGGTGACCTGCACTGCAGAAACCACACTAAACAGTCCACGTCCTGGAGCCTGGCCACCCCATTTGCTTCTCTTCTCCTTGGGTAGAGGGTATGGGGAGCTTTCTACCCCGGAGGCTGAGGAGCGCAGCTTCTAACCAGGGTAGGCGTTTGTCTGTCCCTGGGAATACAGACAGCATTCTCATAAGCAGCCCAAATACTCCTGAACAGCTTTTTGTAGGGTGGGGCGGGGCGGGGCAGAGGGTCATTTTGACTCCTAGGTGCCTTTTCCACTTTCACTGCTGATAACTGTGTTACAGATTAAAGTTTTGTTTTTGATACTGAAGAGGGCTTAAGAGAGTGAGCTATTATGGCACATCTAAGTCTGCTAAAATAGAACCACGGGGTAGTGTAGGAAAATCTCTTCTAAATAATGTATCATATATGGTGAACGTTAGAAGCCATGTGTACCTAAGTTGAAAAATCAAAACATGTCTTGCATTTGGGTGACCCCGGTAAGTCTGGATGCCACTGCGCCTTGTGTAAACACAGGATGCTGAGGTGTAGGGATCAACAGGCTTTTTCTGGACATCTTGCGCTTCTCCCTTGGGGTAAAGTGGGGCGGCAGTAGGAGCGCACAGCTGTTGGGCCCCTGATATTTGTCAGCTGGTTTACATGTGGGATTCCGTTTAATGCAATCTTGGAGGGAAAACTATTTTATTGAACATGAAGATAGAGGCTTAGAGAAGTTAAGAAAATTGTTCAAGGTCACGTCATTTGTTTTGTTTTGTTTTGTTTTGTTTTGTTTTGTTTTGAGACAGAGTTTTGCTCTTGTTGCCCAGGCTGGAGTGCAATGGCGCGATCTCGGCTCGCCACAACCTCTGCTTCCCGGGTTCAAGTGATTCTCCTGCCTCAGCCTACTGAGTAGCTGGGATGACACACATGTGCCACCACACCAGGCTGATTTTCTTTCTTTCTTTTTTTTTTTTTTTTTGAGACAGAGTCTCGCTCTGTGGCCCAGGCTGGAGTGCAGTGGCCAGATCTCAGCTCACTGCAAGCTCTGCCTCCCGGGTTCACACCATTCTTCTGCCTCAGCCTCTCGAGTAGCTGGGATTACAGGCGTCCGCCACCTCGCCCGGCTAGTTTTTTGTATTTTTTAGTAGAGACGGGGTTTCACCGTGTTCGCCAGGATGGTCTCGATCTCCTGACCTCGTGATCCACCCGTCTCGGCCTCCCAAAGTGCTGGGATTACAGGCTTGAGCCACCGCGCCCTGCCTGATTTTGTATTTTTAGTAGGGACGGGGTTTCTCCATGTTGGTTAGGCTGGCCTTGACTCCCATCCTTGGGTGATCCATCCAACTCGGCCTCCTCAAGTGTTGGGATTACAGGTGTGAGCCACCAGGCCTGGCCAAGGCCACGTAATTTCTTAAGTGGAAAGATGAAGTACTTGATGAACTCAGAAGTTTGACTCAAGGCCCTTGATCTTTCCATAACACGTGGTTCCTTCCCTGGTTGTTCGGAGTGACTAAGAACTCCAGGAAACTGTGTTTTGTGGAAAGAGGACCTGAGGGGTGTATGGTCTTTCCAGGCTTGGAATCGGCCATGCTGGGCTTCTGAATTGTATAGCTTGGCCATATAGAGAGAAGCCCCTCATTGAAGACTTATTCTTTGGGGGAAATAAAGGAAGGCCGCCCACATGAGACAGGTAGAGGCGACTTTCTCAGAGCTGCTGTGGCAAGGGAGTCGGTACCATCACTTGCGTGTGGCAGAGACTGACATGCAGGTGAGTGGCGGATGAGGAGTGGGAAAACTTCAGGATGGAAAAGAACAGCTCTCAGTGGGGCTGTTGTGGGGGCTGGAGGCGACTGTGCAGAAGTGGGGTGTCCTATGTGATTGGTTAGGGGCATATTTGGCTTTCTCTAAATGATCCTAACTGGAAACAGGGGCCAAAATTAGGGTGGCTGTCAGTTTTGAGTCAAGTCCTGGCCACGTGGGACAGAGTCGTGGTTTAGTTTCTGGGTTGTGGAGAGAGAGCAGTCTGACTTCCTGTCTGATGTGCTAGCCTGGCTGGCCTCCTGGCTGTTGACTGTAGATAGGGGATTGGTTTCCTGGGTGGGCAGCTACAGGTTGTGGTCTGAGTTCTGTCTTTATACATATGATCAGGCATGGTCCGTTTGTATATTCAGTCCCGCATTCTTCTTGTCAGTAAACATATCAAATGACAAATTGGATACATTGGGAACATTTGAGATGTCTGTGTCCCCTGGAGGCAGTTTTCACGTTCACATTTAATCAGAATGAATATAAACAATTGGGCATTTATCTTGAAGATTTAAAATAGGAAATCTTCAACAATACTACCTCGGCGCCATTGCCTCTCTGTCTGTCATTAGGGAATGTGTTTTTATCCACCGCTGGCTCATCGTCCACCAGTTTCTGGTTGATCCACTTCTCTATATGTCTTGTCTTGTGTGCATCTCATTGTTTGCTAGTGTTAGCTTTCCCCTTCATCAGTGTAATTTATTTGTATAGCATCTGTTGGTAGGAAGTTATTTGTGGAATTTGTGAATGGGAGGGACCTTAGAGGTCTGCTAGGTCAGCCCAGTGATTTTCAAGATAAACGGAAATACAGGGAAATGTTCCAGCTTTTTTGGTGGCAAAATCAGGAATAGAAAGCAGTGTTCTTTGTGCCACAATGTCATTGAAAGGCAGCTCAATGTGGGTCTAAAATGCAGAGTAACTAACTTGCATTTATCTCTGCTGCTGACTCTTGTTATCAGACATTTTAAATTGACCTTAATGTGTTAGCAGAAATATGAAAAGTCCTGACTTGTTTACATATAAGGTACTTCTTTGCCTACTCATTTGGTTGTTTTTTTCAACAGGATTGAAAAGACATTGCTATACACTGAATGTTTATGTCTCCCCCAGATTCTTGTACTGGAGCCCTAACTGCCAGTGTGATGGTATTAGGGGGTAGGACCTTTGGGAAGTGATTAGGGTTAGATGAGGTCATGAGCGTGGGCCCTGGTCTGACAGGATTAGTGCCCTTAGAAGAAGAGAAACCAGGCCGGGTGTGGTGGCTCACACCTGTAATCCCAGCACTTTGGGAGGTCGTGATGGGCAGATCACAAACTCAGGAGATTGAGACCATCGTGAAACCCTGTTTCTACTAAAAATACCAAAATTAGTTGGCTGCGGTGGTACGTGCCTGTAATCCCAGCTACTCGGGAGGCTGAGGCAGGAGAGTTGCTTGAACCAGAGAGTCAGAGGTTGCAGTGAGCTGAGATTGTGCCACTACACTCCAGCCTGGTGACAGAGCGAGACTCTGTCTCAAAAAAAGAAAAAAGAGAAAGTAGAGAGCTCCCACTGCCCTAGTGTGAGGAAACAAGAAGAAAGGTGGCTGTCTGCAAGCCAGGAAGAGGTCCCTGTCCCGGCACTGAGTTGGCCAACACTTTGATCCTGGACTTCCAGCCTCCAGAGCTGTGAGAAATAAACTAATGTTTCAACCATACAGCCTATGGTGTTTTTGATGGTATTTGCCTATGGTATTATGGCCATCTGATTTGACTGATACAGAGATGGTTCCAGAATACTGTAGCCTGTTGGCATCTAAGTTGGTGATGCCATGAAAATAAATGTGGTAGTTCATTCCTTTATATAAAGATAGTGCTGTGAGCCCAGGGCCTTTGCTCATGTCTTAGTTGAGTCTTGTTTTCTTATAATAGCTTCCTAAATTCTCTTTTCCCCCTCTAATTTATATTATATATCTGGATTAAATCATATATGGTATGATTTTATACTTTATGTCTATACAAACTTGTAGTGATTTCATTTCATTTGATTTGATTTTTGAGACATGCCCTTGCTCTGTTGCTCAGGCTGGAATGCAGGCGTGCCATTACAGCTCACTGTAACCCTAAATTCCTGGGCTCAAGTGATCCTCCCGCCTCAGCCTCCTGAGTAGCTGGAACTACAGTTGTGCTATCCTGCCCAGCTAATTTTTAAATTTTTTGTAAGAACAGAGTCTTGCCGTGCTGTCCAGAGTGGTTTCAAACTCCTGGCCTCAAGCAGTCCTCTCGTCTCAGCCTCTCAAAGCACTGGATTACAGGGATGAGCCGCCACACCCGGCCCAGTGATTTTTCATTGTTAAGATCAAGGACGGGTTCCCTGGCTTGGCATTCAAGGCTCATGATCAGGGCGTGATACGCAAGTTTGGGCTTCAGTGTTTCCATTCCCGCCGTCAGCCTCGCGCTCCAGCTTGTTGCCTAAGCCCTGTTCTGAAGCCCAGCCTGAGAGCTGCACTTAGAATTTATACCTTCTCATCTCTTCATCGTCTTCGCCTATGTTCTTATCTCCATCTGGGGCATCATCTCCACACTTCTGCCTCTTTAAATCTTCTCCATCCTTCAAGACTTGAAATCCTCACTTCCTTTACATGATCCCCGCTCTGACATCCAAGCTAGAATTAATCTTTCTTCCTTTGAACTCTGATAGTGCTTAATGTTTTTCATCCTTTAATTATACAGCAGTCCTGTGTGTTAGATATTATTATTCTCCCAGTTTTTCATAGTTACTTTGAAAATATTTACTGTAGTCATATTTTGAAGATGTAATATGAGTGACGTTCAAAAGGTCCTGGAGAGTGAAAGGCAGTCCTACTCCCATCACTGCCCTGTGACCACTGTTGCCAGTTTTTGTTTGTTTTTCCAAGGCAGAGTCTTGCTCTGTCACTATGGTGGCGTGATCTCAGCTCACTGCAACCTTCGACTCCCAGGTTCAAGCGGTTCTCCTGCCTCAACCTCCTGAGTAGCTGGGACTACAGGTGTGCACCACCACGCCCAGATAAGTTTTGTATTTTTAGTAGAGACGAGGTTTCACCATGTGGGCCAGGATGGTCTGGATATCTTGGCCTCGTGATCCACCTGCCTCAGCCTCTCAGACTGCTGGGATTACATACGTGAGCCACTGCGCCAAGCCTATGTGTCTTGTTTTTAAAAACACAGATGTTGGCATAAGATAAACACGGTTGTCCACCGGTAAGTATTTAGGTTGTTCCCAACCGTTTCGATTAATCAATGCTGAGTTCTAATTCTTGCATATTTGCGTGAATATGTTCATAGGATGCATTGCTAGAAATGGAATTGTGGGATCCAGGGTTCTGCGCATTTTAAATGTTGATGGGTGTTGCTGGATTCCCTTCCATTAGGGCCATACTGTTATCTCACTGTCAATGTGTAAGGGCGCCTATTTCTATTTCCTTGCCAACAGTTTCTTCTCAGCTGTTTTCTTTGACATCACACACACACAAATAGCACCCTTGTTCCAAAAACATGGACATTCTACATTTCTCCTTAAAGTGTGCGCACACTGACTGAAGCTCTGTGTTGCAGTGATGTGTGCTGCTAGGATTGTGGCTCTGTTTCGAATTTGCTAGCCAGACTATGACTTTCCAGTCAGGTATTTTTTGTTTTGTTCATGCTCTTGCTGAGGTTGCGCTGTGTGAAATTCCCTCCACTGCCCAGCCAGATTTCCTTTCCGGTGGGTGGGCTTAGTGTCTCATCCGGCAGCCCTGTTTCCTAGTGACCTGGGCCGAGTGTCTCATCCAGCAGCCCTGTGTTCTGGTGATCTGGGCTGAGTGTCTCATCTGGCAGCCCTGTTTCCTGGTGATCTGGGCTGAGTGTCTCATCCGGCAGCCCTGTTTCCTGGTGATCTGGGCCGAGTGTCTCATCCGGCAGCCCTGTTTCCTGGTGATCTGGACTGAGTGCCTCCATGGGAAGTTGCACCCATCTTCTCCAGTAGTGCATCTTTTCACAGCAAGCAAAACATTTTCACCACGTTTCTAGCGGGACAGGCACTAGCTCTTTTCTGGGCATCAGGAGACCTGGCTTTGTTCTGGTTCAAGCAACAGCTGGTGAGTTACCAAAGACAAGTCGCATCTGGCCCCTGGTCCTTTGCTTTATAAGTAGAAACACAGTCCGAGTGGGCATCACTGCCCTGGTCTCTATACGGGGCTGAGTGTTGTGGGGATGATGGCTAAATGTCAGGGTGCATTTGCGCCACTAGGGGATTACAGGCCAGCCAAAGACACAGGAGGAAAGCTAACAGCCCTGGGCAGATATACAGAACCAGAGGAGTGTGGAAGGGTGGTTCCAAGCTCCTTGGTGTGATTGATGTGATCACAATAAACATTTTATCTCTAAGTCTTGGGCCATTGGACCAAGAGAAGAGAGAGCTGGTGTTGAGTTGTAGTGAGAGGTGTGTGGTTCGTGTGCCTGCCGAGCCTGGCTTGGACTCCATTCCATTGAGTCCCATTCCATTTTACCTTCTGTTTCCACCTTTTTCCTGCTCCTGCTTGTTTCTCCAGAAAAAAATGCAATAAATTCCTTTCAAAAACTTTACAAAAGCCATAGATGCTTATTGAAAATAGTTCAAATGCTATGGAAGACAGAAAGATAGTGAGTGTTTTTCTGTTGTGTGTTTGGACGAATGTGTCTTTGGGGTAGTCACGATTAACACTGGGTGTATTTCCTTCCAGATCCTTTCCAGTGTACCTACAAATATATATGTACACATTCTAAAAAACAAAATAGTACCTGATAAACATTGAGTCCCCCCACTCCCACTCAGCAGCCTACATGGACATCCTTTCATGGTGATACGATGAGACCTGATCGACTCCTTTTGTTCGCTGGAGTCGCAGGTAATAATAGCTACAGATAACTCACCTTCAGTGGGCATTTACCATGTGACAGGGTCTGTGCTCCAGGCCGGCTACATGAAGTGGGTCTTAAGGCTGTTTACAACAATGCTATGGGTGAACACAGTAATTGTTAACATTTTGCAAGTGATAGAATTGCAGTAGAGAGAAGCAAAACTGCTTGCTCCAACTCATGGCACGATTCCCGAGAGAGAGAGAGAGAGAGAGAGAGAGAGAACACTTTTAAAACAATTCTTGTTATAGTAGGTGATTTATGATCATTTCAAGAAATAGTGCATTCAGTGAATACATTTCAGGGTCTGGTACAGTCTGGGAGCTGTTCCTGAAAATGCACTGGGCTAGAGGTAAAAGAGTGGTCCATTGTCCCTGGGCCCCGAGTGCAAGGAGGGAGGTCCTGCGGAGAGGGGACATGGAGAGGAGGTCTCTCTGAACAAACCGTGCAACATCCATTTCTGCTGAGTCTGGTCCGAGGTCTGGTTCTTTTTTTTTTTTTTTTGAGACGGAGTCTCGCGCTGTGTCACCCAGGCTGGAGTGCAGTGGCGCGATCTCGGCTCACTGCAAGCTCCGCCTCCCAGGTTCACGCCATTCTCCTGCCTCAGCCTCCGAGTAGCTGGGACTACAGGCGCCCGCCACCACGCCCGGCTAGTTTTTTGTATTTTTAGTAGAGACGGGGTTTCACCATGTTAGCCAGGATGGTCTTGATCTCCTGACCTCGTGATCCACCCGCCTCGGCCTCCCAAAGTGCTGGGATTACAGGCTTGAGCCACCGCGCCCGGCCTGGTTCTTGACATGAACACTTTTCAGAAATACTTGGTTTTGATTTTTATCACGGCTTACCTGAGCAGCCATGGTTTCAAACTGCCTGGAGATGTGGTCTGGCAGGCCAGTGCTCTGCCCATCCTTCCGGCTCCTGCAGGAGGGGAGTCATCCTGGACTAGAGGGCTTCACCTGTAATCAGCTATCTCATAATAAGTGGATTTGATGCTGGTTTCGCTAGGTCAGGAAATTTCCCATTTGGAAGGAAAACTGATACTTGTTTTTGGGTTTTGCTGAGGAGCCACAGGGTTTAGAACAGAGACTGGAAGTTTGTTGAGACGCACGTGAGTGCACTCAAACATCTTCCATGAAACATGGAAATAAACAGTGTTCCAGAGAGGTCCCTGGCTTTGGGATAAAAATATTTCTGTAACAGAATGGCACTGGATGTCTTCTGTATCTTTTTCTCTGCTATTTTGGCAAGTTTTATTTGGGTGTGTGTCTACTGTACAGAAGGTATGACATCAGTTTTTGCCACCAAGTATTTAACAGCTGTTGGTACCTCCTATGTGGGTCACTTTTGTGCCGTGGTTTCTTTGGGGAAATTGTAGGTCTCCTACCCAAAGCACATTGCCCATTTCAAGGTACTCCTGGTTTCTGAACACCTGTGGCAGTGCCTTCCATGTGGGTGAAGCCAGCCGAGAAAGTACCCCTCCCCAGGAGTTGGGGACTCGTGATTGCCAGAGTGAGGAGGCTGGGGATGGACCCTGGACTAGATGCTACCCCCTACCCACCCTTTTTTCCATTTGTAAGGGACAAGGATCCAGGAAGGAAAGTATCAGCTTACAAAGGCTTTTGTTACAATTAATCGTTCATGTTCTTTCTTTTGGTATCTTATTCTCTGTTTACATTTTTTTAATTTAATTTTTTTTTTGAGACAGAGTCTTGCTCTGTCACCCAGGCTGGAGTGCAGTGGCATGATCTCGGCTCACTCCAACCTCTGCCTCCCAGGTTCAAGTGATTCTTGTGCCTCAGCTTCCTGAGTAACTGCGATTACAGGCATGTGCCACCACATCCAGCTAATTTTTGTGTTTTTAGTAGAGACAGGGTTTAGCCGTGTCGCTCAGGCTGATCTTGAACTCCTGAACTCAAGTGATCTGCCTGCCTCAGTCTCCCAAAGAGCTGAGAGTACAGGTGTGAGCCACGGCGCCCGGCCGCTGTTTCCATTTTGTAATGCTAGCATCACCCCAGTGTAGGGTGGCTAGGGGTATTTTTCTTTCCTGTTTCTTGGTGTATTTTCCTCTACAGCATTGATCACTCTTTAACATACTTTTTGGTTGTCTATCTCTACCTACAAAAATATATGTTCCCTGTTATATCACCAGTGCCTGGCACATAGATAGTCAGTCCATATTTGTTAATGGATGAATGAATGAATGGGCTGAAAGAACCTTATTCTTCTTTCTTCTGTCACTTCACACCAAATGCTTTTGGAAAATGCTATGTGAACAGGGATCGTAAGCAGGAGAGGTTACACACATGGCTGTGGGATAGCCCATCATCCTCAGAAGGACGTGGAGTACTTGAGTGGAAATGATACAAGATAACTTCTTCAGGAAATCAGCCAAGTGTCACAGCTTTTCACATAGGCGTGTGATGTTAGTGTATGTGTGTATGAAGAGCTGTCGTGGCCTAGAATCACGGGCTTTTAGATCCCTTGTACAGATAGAAAAGTAAAGGCAGAGGCCCAGGAATGCTGTAGGCCACCGAGGTAGAGTCCCTGTCTGTCCTTCTCAGTGTCCGGTCACTTCTCACTGCACTCCCCTCTTTACTGCTAAAGCCACCTTCCCTGACTCTGAATGTGTAACCACGAGGGAGAAAATGTACTCCAGGCTCACAGTTTGTGGAGAAAAAGCCCAGCAGCTGAAAATAATGTTCACGAGTTTGTACCTAGAAAAAGTGGCCATTTCTATCATGTCTTTGAATATCCCTGTTTCTCATACATTTTATAAACAAGACAGTAGAAGGAGATTCGGGAACAGCCACTTTCGAACAAGGGGGAAAAAATCAAACCTAGAGCATTCCAGTTCCTGTTTTCTTCTCAGTTTAGTGCTGAGGCACTTTAGCTTCCTGTCTAAGGGACTACTCAAATCTGATTAGAAGCCATTGTGGGCTGGTAATTATCTGTCATTTTAGGAAGACAGATGCAGCACCAACTCTGTTCCCTAATAGCAGGCGTATTAATTTCACATTTGGATGGCAGGAGAAGCAGATGGCGAGGTGGGATAAGCGTTCAGATGCTTGGTCATTGATAGCTTTTTTCTTCCAGTATCACATGGGGATTTGGGACCCGGGAAGCCCGCTGAGAACTGATGGTTATCTGTCCCCTAACCAGCTGGGTTCTTTTTCCTCCTGAGCTCAGAAAGATTGCTCCTACTGCAGCCAGGGAAGACAGGTTGTTGACTGGTTAGAAATCATGGCAGGTTATTTTCTCCACCCACAGTTCGCAGTTGGAAAGCAGAGCTATCAAAAAGTTGTCTTCTCTGTTGTATTTCAAATCTGGGTGTTAAAAAAATTATGTAAGCAAATTAAGCATTTCTTGAATGGTAGTTGTGTGTGTTCTTGATGCGAATGAGAGGTGCATTCCCCCGTAAAATCCCTGGGACTTTATAGGAGGATGTGAGCCTTAGAACAGAAGTTGGTTTTCTAGATGATCACGTAGACATGATGCTGAGCACTAGACAAAAATGTTGATTGAAGTGATTTAAAAAAATTTTGTCTGAGTTCAGATTTTACACCAATATTTAGAAAATCAGCAAAAGAACTTGTAGGAATTTCTCAGGCATCCAGTTCAGCCCCCTGCGCACATTGTCATAAAATCCGAGTGTGTGTACAGGGAGACGCATTCCTTTCCGTTCTCATCACAAGTCCTTCCCTGGCTCTGCACCTGCCTGTCATGCGTGTCCGTGTGAAGAGACCACCAAACAGGCTTTGTGTGAGCAATAAAGCTTTTGAATCACCTGGGTGCAGGCGGGCTGAGTCCGAAAAGAGAGTCAGGGAAAGGAGATGAGGGTGGGACTGTTTTATAGGGTTTGGGTAGGTAAAGGAAAATTGCAGTCAAAGGTGGGTTGTTCTCTGGCAGGCAGGAGTGGGGGTCACAAGGTGCTCAGTGGGGAAGCTTTTTGAGCCAGAATAAGCCAGGAAAAGGAATTATCATCCCTTAAGATAATATCATCCCTTAAGGCAAGGACCAGCCATTTTCACTTCTTTTGTGGTAGAATGTCATCAGTTAAGGCGGGACAGGGCATTTGCACTTCTTTTTTTTTTTTTTTTTTTGAGACGGAGTCTTGCTCTGTCACCCAGGCTGGAGTGCAGTGGCCGGATCTCAGCTCACTGCAAGCTTGTGATTCTACAGTTACTTCAGGCCATCTGGGTGTATACCTGCAAGTCACAGGGGATGCGGTGGCTCGGATTGGGCTCAGAAGCCTGACATTGGCCTCTTCCCTACCTTCCCTACCTTTTCCCTCCTGTGTGGTTCTCTCACAAAGTGAATGGCCTCAGCCACAGCTTCTCTGCAGCTGCATCAGACTGTGGCGACAGGAGTGGTGGCTGCTGCAGGGCCTGCTGTCCCCACGGAGCCCAGTCTTGCTTGCCGCTGCAGCCTGGTGATCATTTTGCACCAAAAGTATGTAATTCTACAGAATGAGAGCCCACATGCTGGGGTTGGAGGCCTCTTTATCACGGTGCTCTGCATATTTTAATCTTGGGTAGAAAGTATGGGAAAGTATGGGATACATGTGGTTTGATGTCAGAAGGACGTTGTGAACTTGACGTGGACTGAGGATGCTCAGGTGCAACGGGCACCCCGGCTTCATTAAATGAGACTTCCCCATCTACCTGCCAGGCATGCACAGGTGTATGGCCACATCTTTTGTGTTATCCTTATCTAGAGTGCGCCTTGTCGACATGCTTCAAGTTCCATGATGATATTCTGCCTCATAGAGTAGGTCCCAAACCGCATTCAACACAGAAATGTACTCCTGCTATTCTACATAGAAAGTGCTTTCATATACCAAGTGGGAGAGCAGTCCTAAAATCTAGGCTGGAATCACAGAAGGAAGGCTTTGGGAAGCAACAGATTCCCTAATCCAAAGCGGGTTTTTGATGAACCTAGAAAGAGGACCAAGAGAAGTGAATTTGCCTAAGGCCCTGACAGTGTCTCACGGTAGCATTTGAACCTAGCAGTTTCTTGACCTATTTCTTTAAATGGTTAGTCATGCTTCCTCTGATTCCTATAGAAACGTATTCCTCATTCATTCTTTTGTTTCAGTGAATTCTTGCGGTGCTACCACGTAACAGTATTTGAGTCAAAATGTGGCAGTGTTGATCCCTTTCCAAGGTTTTTAGTTGCACAGTTTTTCAAAGTTGTGCTCACAGTTTCTTGTTGGTTGCAAGGTGTCCTTTCAGAAGCCAATTGTGTGGTGTATTTACGTTGATTGTTGGAGGTAGTTTGGTTAGAACCTACTTCGAGTGGCTGGCGTGGGCCTGGGGACAATGACAGCTGCCTGCTTCGTGGGCAGAGATGGAGTAATTGCTTCCTGGGAAGTACCATCCTCCTGGCCACACTCTCCAGCCCATTTCGTTTGTGTGGGTTTCCTCGCATCTGCACGTTTCTGGCTTCGTGTGAGTCTCATTTATTTTAGCATATGACTTCAGGCTGTGGGGAAGAATGGCCATTTTAGCACAGAGATGCACACAAAGGAACAACTGGCTAAATGTGACTGAAGACATTCTTAGGGCGGTTTCATTTCTTTCATTCTGTAACAGGCAATCTGGGAAGCAATCTGAACATGTGGCCTGCACTGTCACAGCTCCTCCCTGCAGGATTGCAGATGTTTGGAGATTGTAGTGATGACTGTTATCATTGAGAAGGGCATTCTCACAGGCTCTAATCAGTCCGGATTTATTCCGTGTTAATTTGTTAAAGACAACTGTATTTCTAGCCAAATCCATGGGAGACGTTTCTCCTGGCAGTGTTGCTGGGGGTATTCCCGTGGCTTAGTCTTAGGGCAGCGCACGCCTTTGAACACTGCTGAAGCTGTGAGTACCCAAAGCGCACCGGAGTACTTTTGTCATACGGGGTGTTAGTCACTGATACACGTCTCAGTCAGACCTGATGGATTCTTGACCCCTTCCTTTTCTAATTTTTTAATTTTTATTTTTTATTTTTGTGTTTTAAGAGCACAACCCCTCAGGTGGCCACCATGAATCTCTGGTGTTTTCGGTTGGCTGCAGCCTATTTGCCACCTCTGGTTCAAACCTACTCGAAGCCTGATGATGCTTGCCTCGGTTGTTCTGCTGTGTGACCTCCGCGCCCGCAGGGTTCAAGACTGTCAGAGCTCGGAGCCACCTTCACAACTACCAGGGTTTCCGGAACCTCCTTTCTCTAGCCCTGGGGATGGAAGAGATGTCATCAGAGGTGAAGGCTTATTAGGTTTCCATGCCATTGATAACGAATGAGGTTTTCTTTTATATAAGGGGAGCTTCTTATGACGTGCTCTAGTAGGGTAAAGAAGCTTTTGAGGTTTGCTTTCTCTGGAAAGAGAATTTGTGATCCTGCTGTTGCTTTCAACAAAAATAGAATTTGCATACCAGTGCATGTTGTATTACTGAGCACTGGCTGACAAATGGTTCTTAACTCGTCATTCACTCCACCACTGTTTCTTGAATGGCATACGTGTGCCAGCTGTAGTAGGAACTTGCTAGACTCTAGGACTAACCCTTATGAAATAGGGGTCCTGGGGGAAGCAAATGCATATAACTATAAAGGTTGGAGGGGATATCAGAGGGGGTGCCTGTAGGTGCAAAACTTTGTTCATTCATTGCCCCATCTAGGAGGTTTTGTGTCTTAGCAGCGTGTTCCATAGCAACACATCCCTCTATCAAAATGTTGATCATATTATTTTGAAATTCTCTGCTTAGGTATGTGTTTTTCCGACTAAGTTTAAAACTGGTTAAGGACAGGCTATGGCGTATGTATTATATACATCTACACACACACACATATATTTATATACATACACATTACCATATAAATAAACAATATATATTTTTATATATATGTTCATATATATATATTTCCCTCTCTATATATACATACACATCACACACATATATATACACACACATATATATGAAATACACACACAGACACACACATACTTCTACTGCCAAGCACAGAAAGTCAAAACTAGGCAAGAGTTCTTTTAGTGTTCATGAAAAAATAGATGTGCTTAGTCGAGAGCGTCCTTAAGTTGCCAGGGGAAAGACAGGATGGATTCACAAAGGGAGATAGTGTTTTTTTGTTTTGTTTTTTTTCTCTTTGTTTAACTCTTGAATTCGAAATAATTCATACTTATTGAAAAGTTGCAAAAGTAGTACAGACAATTCCCATATACTCTTCCCTCAGATTCCCCAAACCTTTCACCCCATTTGTACTTTCTCTCTCTGTGGATATAATTCTTTTTTTTTTCTGAAATATTTGAGAGTGGAAGGTAGAATGCAGAGCAGGGTGAAAGGCGGAAGGAGACAGGTGAGTTGGGAGGCTTTTTTTTTTTTTTTTTTTTTTAACCTTCTGAGATGGAGTTTCGCTCTTGTCACCCAGGCTGGAGTGCAATGGCAGGATCTCGGCTCACTGTAACCTCTGCCTTCTGAGTTCAAGTGATTCTCCTGCTTCAGTCTCCCGGATAGCTGGGATTACAGGCGCCCACCACCATGCTCGGCTAATGTGTTATATTTTTTGTGGAGGGGTTTCACCATGTTGGTCAGGCTGGTCTTGAGCTCCTGACCTCTGATGATCCACCTGCCTTGGCCTACCAAAGGGCTGGGATTATAGGCGTGAGCCACTGTGCCTGGCGATTGGGAGGCTTTTGCAGTAACCCAGAGCGCTATGATGAGAGCTGGACCTGGTTGGAAATGATAAGAAAGGTGAGAAGTGGTTAGGTCTGGCACATATTTTGAAAGAAGAGTTTAAATGGGTTGGATGACAAGAGAGAGAAAAAGAAGTTTTAAGAATGATGTCAAGGACTTTGGCCTGAGTAACTGGAAGACTAGAGATGCTGTTATTGGGATCGGGAAGACTATGGGAGGAGTGGGTTATAGCAGGGGGAATCAAAAGTGTGTTTTCGGCATGCTAAATTTGAGGTCCAAAAAGGGATGTCAAGAAGTGTTGGCCGGGCGCGGTGGCTCACGCCTGTAATTCCAGCACTTTGGGAGGCTGAGGCGGCAGATCACCTGAGGTCAAGACTTCGAGACCAGCCTGATAATTATTAAAATCGATCATTGATGTTTACTAATTAATCATATTATTGCTCCTAATACTGCCGGGGGTGAACACCTACCTGTGATGTTCTTCCTAATATCCAGGGACAGAGAGCATGATTTTCGTTTCAATACCACAGTAGGGGTACAATCACCCTGTGACACTGATCCTAATATTGAGAGGGGTAGAATATGACATGACTCCCACCATAGCAATGAATGGACAGCCACCCGGTGATATTACTCCTAATATTCACAGAAGCAGCATATGATATTACTCCCAATATCGCAGGGAGGGTACAGCTCTTCTGTGATATGGTTCCTAGTATCTGGAGGGGGAGAGGATGATCATAATTCCAGTATCGCAGGCTGTGTTCACCCACCCTGTGATATTGTTATTAATATCCTGGAAGGGAGAAGATGATATGACTTCCCATAGAGCAGGAGGCGTACACCCAGCCTGGGATATTGTTCCTAATATCCATGGAGAGGAGAGGCTGATATTACTCCCAATATGGCAGGGGGTGTACATCCACCCTGTGATATTCTTCGTAATATTCCAAGGCTGAGAGGTTGATATTACTCCTAGTATCGGAGACACCGTACACCCCTGTGTGATAGTCTTCCTGATATCCGGAAGGGGAGAAGATGGTGCTAATCCCCATGTCGCAGCAGGTGAACACCCACTCTGTGATATCTTTCAGAATTTGCAGGGGGAGAGAGGATAATTTCATTCCCAATACTGCAGAAGATGTACAAGCCCCACCCCGTGATATTGTCCTGAATATTCCAAGGCACAGAAGACGATGTTACTCCCAATATCGCAGAAAGTGTCCACCCCCCAGTGATGTTGTTCCCATGATCCAGGAGGGAGGAGGATGATATGACTTTCCACCCTTGAACCCTGCGATGCTCTCACCCTGCAACACCGACACCAGCTCAACCTGACATGGGCCCAGAGGTGCTGGCTGGGGGTGTTGATTGCTTCTCTTTTCTCCCTTGCCAGACTCAGTAGAGGAAGCTGAGACCGAGCAGCCTCGGGAACAAAATAGGTTTTGCCCGTGGCTCAGGCTTCCTCTGGTTATGAGCTGGGCCTTGGAGTAACGCCGGGGGAGGGGACAGAGCTGAGTACGGTGGGCATTGGATGCGGCTGTCACCCCTCTGTGGTGTGGGCCGGGGACTTGAGGGACATCGCCTGAGGTGGGCCTGAACCTCCCGTCTACTCTGGCACTGGAGGCCGTGGGGTCCCACACTTCTTCCAATGAACATGCTGACCCCCGCCTGGTCCCCGACCGAGGTGGGGCATCCTTTCCACTGCTGGGGCCCACATGTAGCTGTGGGTTCCTTTTTCATGACCTGGAGAAGCTACAGTTCACCCTGTGCTCCGCCTCAGAGATGGGAGGCCACACTGTCCTCAGCGGGTAGCAGAATTCAGAGCCTTAGGTTGCAGGGGCCTCAACTGAGGTCCTTGAAGGGTCTGCTCCTTCCTGAGGGGAGCCAGAGAGGAAGGGAAGGCTGTTGTAGGTTTGCCTCGGGGAGGGGGTGGTTCCACCCTCTGCCAAAGTCTCTGGAGCCAAGGCACGTGGCTCTCCAGCTGCCCCGGAGGCCAGGGTAGTGGCTGGGAGGGGCTGTGTGCCTCTGCCGGGTGGGGGAGATTTCTTAGCTCATCTAGTGTAGTCAAGTCAGACATTTGCCTCGAAATCGTATTTATTTACTTTTTTAATTCCAAGGCTTTACAGATGAATAAGGAGGCAGTTTGTATTGAAAATATTTTTTACGTGTGAGCTTGAAACAGAGAGTCTGTTTCAATCTAGGTTTTTCCTTCCCAGTAATGCCTCCTTTCATCCCAGGTTTTCCGACAGGAAATGCGCTTGTTTGCTCACCTCTGGGAGGGGGATTTGGCTAGGAATCCACCAAAGCCAGCAGGCACCAGTGGGTTGCTTGAGCAGGCTGGCCTTTGTTAACCCTTTAGGAACTGAGGGCTTCAGGTTTTCAGACCATCCAAGGTGAAGGTGGCCACAGGGGCCTGGAAGCTTTCCCATCCTTCCTGCAGGGATGGTCCGTTTCCCTGCACGGAGCTGGGTACATGGGTACAACACCCCTGTCCTGTGCCGTCGGTGGCTTTACCAATTTTGCATAGCAGCTTTTGAGCTGATCCATAGCTCTGATTGGCTGTTGAGGGTTTCATGGATTCCTGTACCGCACCGGGGGGCCCAATATGCCGACAAAAGTTGCATTTGTAGTTGTAGTGCTGCATATACATGGGTCCAGTTAGAAGGCTTTGATTCTTTCTAAAGGGAAAGGCATCTCTGA
Source organism: Macaca nemestrina (assembly GCF_043159975.1). NCBI lineage: Eukaryota > Metazoa > Chordata > Mammalia > Primates > Cercopithecidae > Macaca > Macaca nemestrina. The sequence goes on from NW_027257882.1 coordinate 231,279, forward strand.
GGGATCACTGAGCTGACATAGTCTCCTCAAACCATGCTGTGAGGTGGCGACAAAGCAGGACAGAAGGGTGATTTTGTAGGAGAGTCGGGCCACGGGCCTGCGTGTTCTCTGTGTCCCCATAGTGCCGGAGTTCCTCCGTGCTCCAGGCCCCGGGTTTGCATTGCACATAATTCTCAAGGGCTCATGGCAAGCTGCGCCAGGGACACAGAGGGCGGGGATGCGGGGACCCTGCCCCCAGTGGACCAAGGACTCACTGCTGGACTCTAATCTGTCTAGGTGTTCTTGTGACTTGCAGAAATACCTCCGCCTTGCCTGGGCCCGGAGCCACAGGAGACCCTGCCGAAGGTGAAGAATGTTCTGGAACAATGCAAGACCTGCCCAGGCTGCCCCCAGCAGCCAGCGTCCTGGGGTCTCTGTGCGGCGTCCAGCAACGTGAGCTTGCAGGACCCCGAGGAGCCCTCCTTCTGCTTGGAAGCTGAGGACGACTGGGAGGACCCGGAGGCCCTGAGCTCACTGCTGCTGTTCCTGAACGCCCCCGGGTACAAGGCCAGCTTCCGTGGCCTGTATGACGTGGTGCTGCCATGGCTGAGTGGCATGTTCTGCAGCTTTAGCAACGAAGAGGAGCTGACTGGGTGCCTGGCACAGGCCCAAGGGGCAGCCAAGAAAGCTGGCCTCCTCATGGCCCTGGCCAGACTCTGTTTCCTTCTGGGGTGGCTGTGCAGCAGGAGACTCAAGCTGTCCCAGGCCCGGGTGTACTTTGAGGAAGCACTGGGGGCCCTGGAGGGCAGCTTTGGGGACCTGCTCCTGGTGGTGGCTGTGTACGCCAACCTGGCCAGCGTTTAAGAGAAGCAGAACCGGGAGAAGTGTACACAGGCGGTTCCCAAAGTTATGGCCCTGCTCCTGGGGACGCCCGGCAACATCTGCAGCACCGAGGTGGAGGGAGAGCTCCTACAGCTGGCGCTGCAGCAGGCGGTGGGTGGCCAGAGCCTGCCGGCCGAGGCCCGGGCCTGCTTCCTGCTGGCCAGACACCATGTGCGCCTCAAGCAGCCCGAGGAGGCCCTGCCCTTCCTAGAGCGGCTGCTGCTTTTGCACAGGGACTCGGGAGCCCCAGAGGCTGCGTGGCTCTCAGACTGCTCCCCACTCCTGGCTGACATCTACTCCTGGCTCCTACTCCTGGCCGCAAGTGCCTGTCCCACCTGGTGCTGGGCTGTGTCAAGGTGGCCTCATTGAGGACACAGGACTCGCCGGCCGGATCGCTGAGAAGCATGAACCTGGTGCTCCAGAACGCCCTCCAGCCCCACAGCCTCCTCACCCAGACTTCCCACTACCTCAGGCGAGCGCTGGCCTCCCTAACCCCAGGCACAGGCCAGGCGCTGCGCGGCCTTCTCCACGCCAGCCTGGCCCAACTGTACAGCCACCGTGGCTACCACGGCCCAGCCATCACCTTCATGACGCAGGCGGTGGAAGCCAGTGCTGTTGCCGGAGTCCGTGCCATCGTGGACTGCCTGGTGGGCCTGGCCTGGCTGCACGTGCTTCATGGACAGAGCCCTGTGGCCCTGAACTTCCTGCAGTCTGTCCAGGACGCAGTGGTGGCCAGCGAGGACCAGGAGGGTGTGATTGCCAACATGGTGGCCGTGGCTCTGAAGAGGACGGGCCGGACGAGGCAGGCAGCCGAGGGCTACCACTGTGCCTCACGGGTGGCTTGGGACCTGGGCCAGCGGAGGAACCAGGCAGTAGTGCTGGCCAACTGCAGGACCCTGTGCCTGCCCTGCAGGGAGTGTGGCCGGGACTTCACCCATGTGCTCCTGTAGCTGGGCCACCTCTGCACCCGCCAGGGCCTGGCCCAGCAGGGCAAGGGCTACTATGAGTGAGCCCTTCTGGTCGCCGTGGAGATGGGCCATGTGGAGAGTGAGTGCCCCAGTTCCTCCTGTGCACCTTCTGGGGCCACTCGGGTCAGGGCACACTTGGGGTTTGTGATTCAGAAACAAGTGGTGGTTTTTCCACCATCGAAAGTGCTGAGTCATGGCCAGCAGCAGATGTTGGCAAGCGCCCTGGAGACAGGCGGTTCCCATGCAGGGCCAGGCCCTCTGTGCCCTTCTGAGGCAGCCAGCTCCTCCTGGTTTGCCCAGGGACCATCTTGCCTTGAGCACTGAAAGTCCTGCATGCTGGGAATTCCTAGACATAACCCTGGGATCAAGGCAGGATCTGCTGCGCTGGGACTTGGGGCCCCTCCATGAGCCAAGCCCTGAACGCCAGTTCTTGTGCCCGTGTTATCTGCTTGGTATGTCGGCAGCCTGCGCACCTGTCATCCCACTTCACAGAGGACACGGGCGGGTGATTGCCCAAAGCCGCAGAGTAGTTCATGCAAAAGCAGCTCGTTGTGCAGAGTGTGCCAGGCCCCACCCACAAATGGGGCTTGTGGGGTCCGCGGGTGACAGAGACTGAGCGTGGGAATGTGAGCTTCAGGCCACAGAAGCCGCAAAAGGGTGAGTGGCGTGATGGTGGGGCAGCACTTGGCCCCGGGTTAGGGAAGCCTCTTTTGTCTAGGACCAGAGGGTTGAGAGGATTTAGTCTAGTAATAGGTGGTGGATGAGGGGCTGGTGGTGGGGGAGGGGCTGGTGGTGTAGCCTGTGTGAATGCCCAGGGGTGAGCGAGTGGGGGTGAGTGAGTGGGGTTGAGTGGGTTGTGAGCGGGGTTGAGTGGGGTGTGAGCGGGGGTGAGTGGGGTGTGAGCGGGGGTGAGTGGGGTGTGAGTGGGGGTGAGTGAGTGGGGTTGAGTGGGTTGTGAGCGGGGGTGAGTGGGGTGTGAGCGGGGGTGAGTGGGGTGTGAGTGGGGGTGAGTGAGTGGGGTTGAGTGGGTTGTGAGCGGGGTTGAGTGGGGTGAGCGGGGGTGAGTGGGGTGTGAGTGGGGGTGAGTGAGTGGGGGTGAGTGAGCGGGAGTGTGAGCGGGGATGAGTGGGGTGTGAGCGGGGGTGAGTGAGCAGGGCTTATGCAGGGAGGTGCAGAGTTGGGAGTGGGTGGGTTGGGTGCTGGATGGTGAGCTCTTCTGGAGAGCTAAGCAGGGCCTGAGGCCTCAGACTGTGGCTTGGCCTTTTCCCCAAGAGCACTGGGGAGCCATGGAGTGCTATGGAACAGTCACTGCAGACTGAGCAGTGAACGGACAGTAGGTGGGCAGGGCTGTCCGAAATCTAGGCCACAGAGGATAGATGAGGAAGTTGAGTCCAGGGAAATGGCTGAGACAAGGGATACTGTTGTGGGTCCCCTCTGCCTTGCAGCACTTTGGCCATCCTCCCAGGATGGACGTCATGGCACAGTGAAACCACTCAGAGGTGCCTCCTGTTGCCTGGACCAGAGCCCTAGGGGCTGTGGTCAAATCTGCCCATTTCCCAGCACAGGCCTGGCACCCACTCCTGGCCCTAGGAGGGATGAGATTTTGGAAAGGACCGTGTGAAGGGGCCCCGGTCCCACACATCTGCCCAAGGAGGGTTGGGGGGTTCAGACCCAGGCTTCTTCCCCAGGGGCATTCTCTGACTGGAAGGAGACCCTGCAGGAACCCAGTGCCCCAGCCCCCACTGCAGCCTCCGGTGGCTCCTGGCACAATAGCCTGTGGCACCTCCTCGTACGAGGCCCTCCCCCGGGTGCTGGGGGATTCAGACTTGGAAATGCAGGCCAGGGAACGGGGATCATGCTTCCCTGTCTCCCCACCCTGGGCTGATCGGTCGAGGAGACCGAGGGCGGGGCTGATAGCCCACGTGCTTACCTGGGGTCATTTTTGAGTCACTTTCCGTAGTTTGTGTCCTTCTAGGAGTTTGGCTGTTGTGTCTAGATGGTCAGATTTGTTGGTGTACGATTGTTCGTAGTGTTTTCATGGAATCCTTTTATTTCTGTCAGGTTGGCAATAATGTTTCCTCTCTCATTTCTGATTTGAGAAACTTGGGTTCTTATTTATTTATTTATTTATTTATTTATTTATTTATTTATTTATATTAGAGATGGGGTCTCATCATGTTCCCCCAGGCTGGTCTTGAATGCTGGCCTCAGCGATCCTTCCCCCTAGGCCTCACAAAGCGCTGGGATGACAGGCGTGAGCCATGGTGCTCAGTCTGATTTTAGTCATTTGTGTCCTATCTTTCTTTTCTTGGTCAGTCTGGTGAAAGATTTGTCAATTTTGTTATTATTTTCAAAAAACCCACTTTTGGTTCTGTTGACTATCTCTTTTGTTTTTCCATTCTCTGTATTTTTACTTCCCGTTTCCACTCTTATGTTTATTATTTTCTCCCTTTTATTCGCTTTGGGTTTAGTTCATTCTTTTTTTAGTTTCTCAAGGTGGAAGGTTAGGTTTTTGATTTCAGATTTTTCTTCTTTCTTTGAATGTAGACATTTACAGTAATAAATTTCCCTTTCAGCACTGCCTTAACTGCATCTTGGAATTTTTGATGGGCTGTGCTATTTTTTTTTTTAAAGACAGAGTTTTGCTCTATTGCCCAGGCTGGGGTGCAGTGGTGCAATCTTGGCTCACTGCAACTTCTACCCAGGTTCAAGCCATTCTCATGCCTCAGCCTCCCGAGTAGCTGGGATTACAGACGTGCACCACCCCACCCGGCTAATTTTTGTATTTTTTTTTTTTTTTTGTAGAGATGAGGTTTCACCGTGTTTCCCAGGCTGATCTCAAACTCCTGGACTCAAGCGATCCTCCCACCTCGGCCTCCCACAGTGCTGGGATGACAGGCGTGAGCCACTGCGCCGGCCCGGGCTGTGCATTTGTTTGCATTCTTCTCAAATTAGTTTTCGGTTTCCCTGATGGTCTCTTTGACTCACTGGTTGTGTAGGAGTGTGTAGTTTCCACATATTTTTGAATTTCCCACATTTCCTTCACTGTCGATTTCCAGTTTCATGCCAGTACAGCTGAAGAACACCTCTGCTTTGGTCTCAGTCCTTCTCCATTCACTGAGGCTCGTTTTGTGGCCTGGCACATGGTCCGTCATGGGGAATGTCCCGTGGGTGCTCGAGAGGACTGTGTATTCAGCTGTTGTTGGGTGGCGTGTGTGACAGATGTCCATTCGGCGTACCTGGTTTCCTGTGTGAATCTCCGGAATGTTTCTGACACTAGAAAATCAGAAGCTTTCCACCGTTCCCAGCACACTGGCTTTGGGAGAGGCCAGTGAGCCTGTGGGTTTGGAGACTGGTTGCATCAGAGAAGCATGTGTGGGAACGCCAGGGGCTGGCTTTGAATCCCATTCCCCCAACATGATGCCGTGTGTGGCAGACATGACGCTTGGCTTTGCTCTCTCAGGGTTCCATCTGCGACAGCGGCTACTTGTGCCCCTGGCCTCATCAGCTCAGGCTGAAGGCGGCCCTGGTCCTAGCCAGAGGGGCTTTGTGAAGCAGAAATAGATGGCCTGGTGCGGGGGCTGAGACTGGCCAGGACCTCGGCCCTGGGAGTTGTAAAGAAGGCCGGCCTGTACCATGAGCATCTGCACCAAGCTGTGCCCATTTCACCGTGTGCTTGGCATCTATCCTGGCACAGGTGCATGGCCTGTCTGCGCTCAGGCTCCCCGCCTATGGGGCCCAGGCTCACAGAGGTGTGAAGGAGGCAAGCACAGCGCAGGGGCCTCCGAGCCCAGCCAGCCTCGCTTCGATGCTGGGAGACTAACATCTTGCATTTTGTCTTCTGCCCAGGCCAGCTGCGGACCGTCCAGCGGCTGTGCTACTTCTACAGCGTCGTCATGCCCAGGAAGGCCCAGTGTGTCATCTACCATGAGCTCCAGCTCTCCCTGGCCCGCAAGGTGGCCGACAAGGTGCTGGAGAGGGCAGCTCCTGGAGACCATCAGTCAGCTCTACCTGTCCCTGGACACCGAGCGGTGAGGGCTGGCTTTGCAGTGGTGGGGGTGGGGGACAGGGCAGGGAGGGGGGCACAAGGAAGCTGGCCCAGGGCCCCAGCAGCCCCTCTCCTTTTGATCATTTGGTTCCTTGGCATCAGATGCTTTGAGCTGGCGGCTCTGGGGTCGTCCCAGGGCTGCTGCTAGCCCATGAGTCCCAGCTTGAGCCTCCCTTGTTGGGTCAAAGGTCATCTCCACCCCAGCAGAGGCAGTAGGTGCACTCTGGACTGTTCTTCCTACTATGGTGGCTTTTGTCATCTGACCTGTGCCTGCCCTGAGTCCCCGAGTCTTCACTCCTGGCCTTCATCTGTCCCCTTAAAAGTGACCACAGCAGCCACCTGTGGCTTCTCTCCCACAGAAGACAGAGCCAATTGTGTCACCTGCTTCCCTGGGGCAGGGTTTCAAGGTCTCACATCCCATATGTGGCCCACTCGACTTCCCCTGAGCATCCTGACCTGGTGGGGTAACCGTGGCCCTGGCCACCCGACCCACAGGGCCTAGTGACATTGCTGCAGTCACACCCCCTGGAATGTTGGACTTACTGAGAGAGCAGGGAAGGAGCCAGATTCCATGGGGACCTGGGAGACTGGCTCCAGTCTTGGCCTCAGGTTCACAGAGGGAAAATGGGCCAGTGTGCTAGAGCAATGTTTCTCAAAGTGTAGTCCCTGGACCAGTAGAGCAGCATCCATGTCACCTAGGAGCTTGTGGCAAGTGGGAGTTCTAGGGCCTGCCCCAGGCCTGTGGAGCCGGAAGGTCTGGGGGGCAAAGCCAGCAAGCTATAAGGGCAGGCCTCCGGGTGACTGTGATGCCTGCACACCTTGAGAACCATCGGCCTAGATAGCCTCTGAACACTAACGGCTCCTGGTGCGTCTGGAGAAGACACCGGCCATGTCTGGGAGGCAGGGGAGATGGACTAGCACACTCCTCCTGCCACAGGGCAGCATGATGCTCGACTCCCTCAGAAGGATGTCCTTCATCTTTTCCATGCTGTGTGTGTTCACCCTGGCCCTCCCAGCAGCCTGGGAAGGGCAGAACACTGCACACACAAGAGGGCCGTTCCCAGTCTGCACATGCCAGATTCATCTGTCACCAGACCCACGGGAGGAGGCAGACTGGTTCCAGGAGGATGAGAGCCCTTGTTCTGACACCTGTGTCTGATTCCAGGCCCTACAGATGCGCTCTGGACCACACCAAACGAAGTCTGGGGATTTTCATTGACCTCCAGAAGAAAGAGAAGGAGGCGCATGCCTGGCTGCAAGCAGGGAAGATCTATTACATCCTGCAGCAGAGCGAGCTGGTGGACCTGTACATCCAGGTGAGCGGCAAGGGATGCAGGAGGGCCCCTGTGCTATTCACTCTCTGTCCATCCATCCATCCGTTCATCCTTCCATCATCTATTTACCTGTTCATCCTTCCATCCATCCATCCATCCATCCATCCATCTGTCCCTTCATCCATCCATCATTCTTCCATCCTTTTATCATCCATCTATTCACCCGTCTGTCCATCCATTCACCTGTCCTTCCGCCCATCCATTCATCCTTCCATCATCTATCTGTTTACCTGTTCATCCTTCCATCCATCCGTCCATTATCCATTCATCCATCCATCCATTCTTCCATCATCTTCCCATATACCTGTGGGTCCTTCCTTCCATCCATCCATCCATCCATCCATCCATCCATCCATCCATCCATCATCCATCATCCATCCATTCACCTGTTCATTTTCCCACCCATCCATCCATCCATCCATCCATCATCCATCCCTCCGTCCATCCATCCATCTATCATCCATCCATCCATTCACCTGTCCATCCATCCATTCACCTGTTCGTCCATCCATTCACCTGTTCGTCCATCCATTCATCCTTCCATGTATCTTTCCATCATCCATCCAACTGTTCATCCTCCTATCCATCCATCCATCCATCATTCTTCTGTTCACCTCTTTGTCCATCCATTCACCTCTTCGTCCATCCATCCATCCATCCTTCCATCCATCCATCCTTCCGTCCATCCATCCTTCCATCCATCTTTCCAATATCCATCCAACCATCTTCCATCCATCCATGATCCATCCATTCACCTGTCCATCCATCCATCCATTCAGTCATCATCCGTCCTTTTATCATCCATCCTTTTATCATCCATCCATCCATTCATTCACCTGTTCATCCATCCCTCCATCCATTCTTCCATCCTTCCATCATCCATTCACCTGTTCATTCTTCCATCCATCCATCATCCATCCTTCTATCATCCATCCATTCACCTGTTCATCCTTCCATTCATCCATCCATCATCCATCCATCCATCCAACCATCCATCCATTAGTCCATCCATCATTCATGCATTCCTTTATCATCCATTCATTCAGCCACCATCCATCCATCCACCTGTTCGTCCATTCATCCATCCATCCTTCCATCATCCATCCATTCACCTGTTTATCCTTCCATCCATCCATCCTTCATCCATCTATCCATTTATCCATTCATCCATATATCCATCCATTCATCTATCATCTATCTATCCTTCCATCATCCATCCATTCACTTCCTGTTCATCCTTCCATCCATCCATTTATCCATTCATTCATCCATCCATCCTTCCATCATCCATCCATCTTTCCATCATGCATCCTTCCATCATCCATCCATTCATCTGTTCATCTTTCCATCCATCCATCATCCATTCAGCCATCATCCATCCATCTGTCTATTCATCCATCCATCCTTTTATCATTCATCCTCCATCCATTTATCATCCATCCATTCGCCCGTCTATCCATCCATTCACCTGTTCATCCATCCATCCGTCCATTCATCCTTCCATCAACCATCCATCCACCTGTTCATCCTTCCGTCCATCTACCATTCATCCATCCACCATCCATCCATCATCCATCCATCCATCCATTTATCCATTCATCCATTTATCCATTCGTCCATGTATCCATCCATCATCCATCCATCCTTCCATCAACCATCTACTCACCACCTGTTCATCCTTCCATCCATCCATCATTCATCCATCTATCCATTTATCCATTCATCCCTCCATCCTTCCATCATCCATCCATTCATCTGTTCATCCTTTCATCCATCCATCATCCATCCATCCATCCATCCTTCCATCATCCATCCATCCCTCCATCATCCATCTGTCCATTCATCCATCTGTCCATTCATCCATCCATCATTCATCCATCCTTTTATCCATTCATCCGTCTATCCATCCATTCACCTGTTGTTCCATCCATCTGTCCATTCATCCTTCCATCATCCATCCATTCACCTGTTCATCCTTCCATCCATCCATCATCCATCCACATATCTATTTATCCATTCATCCATCCATCATCTATCCATGCTTCCATTATCCATTCATGCTTCCATCATCCATCCATCCACCTGTTCATCCTTCCATCCATCCATCGTCCATCCACCCATCCATTCATCCATCCTTCCATCATCCATCCATCCCTCCATCATCCATCTGTCCATTCATCCATCTGTCCATTCATCCATCCATCATTCATCCATCCTTTTATCCATTCATCCGTCTATCCATCCATTCACCTGTTGTTCCATCCATCTGTCCATTCATCCTTCCATCATCCATCCATTCACCTGTTCATCCTTCCATCCATCCATCATCCATCCACATATCTATTTATCCATTCATCCATCCATCATCTATCCATGCTTCCATTATCCATTCATGCTTCCATCATCCATCCATCCACCTGTTCATCCTTCCATCCATCCATCGTCCATCCACCCATCCATTCATCCATCCTTCCATCATCCATCCATCCTTCCATCATCCATCCTTTCTCCCATCCATCCATTCACCATTCGTCCATCCATCAATCATTCATCCATCCACCCACCAGTCTACCTATTAATCCATCCCTCCATTCATTTTTCTGTCCATTTGTTTATCTATACATTCGTCTGTCCACCATCTATGCATCCACATGTACATACATCATCTACCCTCCACCCATCCATACATTATCTACCCACCCATACATACATACAGACATACACACATCATTCCACCCACCCACCCGCCCATCCATCCATCCATCCATTCATCCATTCATCCATCCAAGCATTAATCTATCCACATACCCATCCATCCGTCCATGTGTCTACGTCTCCTCATCCATTCATCCATCCATCCACTCATTCCTAAGCCACTGCAGAGCACCTGTGGTGTGCCTTTTCCCTCCCTCCAACTGGTTCCTTCACATCCTCCCCCAGTGGCCAGCATCTTCTCCCTGAGGGCAGAGGCGTGGCCCCTCACAGTGCACAGCACCTACTGGTATACAGCACATGCTCAAATAATGTGACCACTCAGTTAACACACAGAAGAACTTGCTCCAAGCGACATGTGGCACATCTCCTTACAAAATGAATCTATCATAGTGGCTGTTTTCAGAGGCTTTCCCAAACACAGTGTGATCTGGAACAAATTGTGAAGCCCACGAGCCTGGTGAAGCTTTCATTATTGAGCACCTGCTGTATACTTCCTTGAGCTGAGGAGAGGGATCAAGAGCTCATGGTCAAGAGGGGACCAGGCCCACCCACAAACACTGCTGCTGTGGCAGGGATGTAGCAACGCAGAAAGGAGCCAGTGGCTGGGCTCCCAGCAATCTGGGGGCCACGGAGACTGGTTTGAGTGCAGGGGGAGTGGGCTAGGGCTAGCCCTAGTGGTAGGATTCATAGGTGTCGGGCTCCTGGGCTGCAGCTGCTCAGTCACCTCCTGGCACTCAGGTGCATCAGTTCATTGTCCTCATGCCAGTGGTGGGGGCAGCCCTGATGCACAGGGTCTGAAAAATGCTCAGGTGTACCTGGAGTGTGTGAGAGGAAGGAGGCTGGCAAAGGTGCGCGTAGCCACCTCGCCAGGTGTGGGTCTTGAGGAAACTGCTGTCTCCTTTCAGGTGGCACAGAATGTGGCCCTGTACACAGGCGACCCCAGCCTGGGGCTGCAGCTGTTTGAGGCAGCCGGAGACATCTTCTTCAATGGGGCCTGGGAGCGGGAGGAAGGCATGTCCTTCTACCGGGTGAGCTGGCCTGTGGGCTGATGTGGGTGGGCCTCAGGGGGGCACCTGGAGGGCTGAGGCCTCCCACCTGGAGGCAGGGCCACCCATGCACATGATTAGTTTCCAAGTGGTCTTACCGGGAATGATATTGACCGTGCCCCTGCCCGGGACAAATGCTCAGGGCCTGGACGTGACAACGGCTCTACCCTTGTACCTGATGACCTCCAGCAACTATGAGTGGGAAATCCTGTCCCCATCTTCCAGATGAGGAAACTGAGGCTTAGAGAGGCACAGGGACATGTCAAAGGACACACAGCATGTCAGTGGGAGGCCCAGGTCTGCGTGCACCCCGAAGTGGCACGGCTTCTCCCTTCCTCTGAGCTCACGGTGTGGCTCGGCCCTGGGCACAGATAAATGTGGTGTTTTTAGAGCAGAGAGGAGTGCTGGCTCCCCCCAGTCAGACCCCCGGTGCCCAGGTGGGAGAGGCTGGTCTGAGGCTGTCGGGTGTAGCTGGATGGGCCTCGGGTGACTCTTCAGCCCCCAACTTGGGTGTCTGAACTGTGTGTTAACCCAGAGCACAGAGCTGTGTCGAGGTGCAGGGGTAGCTGGGGCGTGGGAAGCTCCAAGCACATGTTTGAGCTCTGAGGAGGGCGCTGGGCAAGGTGGGTGCTTCGGGAAACCTGGCCCCACCTGCCTGTGTGGTAGGACCTGGCCCTGCCCCTGCAGTGACTACGGGCAACCATAAGGCGGAGCTGCAGCTACAGCTGTGCAAGAAGCTGGTGGCACTCCTGGCCACACTGGAGAAGCCCCAGGAGGGCTTGGAGTTTGCCCACATGGCCCTAGCACTCAGCATCACTCTGGGTAAGTCCCCTGAGCCCCCACCCTGCCAGGACCCACACTTTGCCAGAGCCTAGCCTCCAGGTCTGCAGGCCAGGAGCTGAAACAGCTGCTGGATTTTCCTGGTCTCCTGTCCAGGCAGGCAGAACTGCCCAACTGGCTTCCTCGTCCGGCCGTGGGGCACAGCCCGGGGTCTCTCACACAGTGCAGAGCTCCCTGCCTGACTGAGCTCTGCTTCCTCTACCTGTTCCCGCTGCTGACCACAAGGGCCGCCCAGTGTGCCCTCTGCCTTCCAGACATGCCAGGCATCTCGTTGGTCCCTGTATGTGCCAGGCTGAGTGGCACATTCCCTTTCTCTTGTGCCCTTCCCACCCTTATCAACCACATGGCTCTCTGGCTGATAAAATCCAAGTTCCCCTTCCAGCAGCCTGCCCCTTAAGGCCGGGCATCCCCTGGTGCTGTGCCAGGGTTGTCTGTCCCCCTCCAGAGACAGGGAACCCTATGCAGGCCACATGCCCCAGCCCCTTGTGCCCCGTGGCCCAGTACACAGTAGGTGCGCAGCTGACTCCCCAAGGTAGGGGTCTCTGATCGTGACACACCCCAGAGGAGTTGGATGTCACGTCTGTGGGTTGCCTGGAGCCAGGGTGCCCGGGAGCACCTGGACTGCATGGCTTTTGGGCTCCCCTGGTGAAAACCAGTGAGCAAAGGCAGGTGGCTATGTGTAGGCACAGAGCTGGGCCATCCAAGTCCAACTTTACCAAAGCCTCACAGTAGACAGGGGCAGGCCTTATTAGTTCTGCTTTGCAGATGGGAAAGTGAGTCTGGGAACCTGGAAGGGAATGGCCAGAGCTGCCCAGGTGACCACAGGTGCCTGGCGGCAAGCCAGGTGTGCTGCCTGGAGTCTGCATACCTGCTCCGGAGGGGCCTGTGCCCTCCCTGCCCCAGGGAGCCACATCCTCACACCTGCCCCTTTGGCCTGTACCCCAGGGGACCGGCTGAACGAGCGCGTGGCCTACCAACGGCTGGCCACCCTGCACCACCGGCTGAGCCAAGGCAAGCTGGCGGAGCACTTCTACCTCAAGGCCCTGTAGCTCTGCCACTCGCCGCTGGAGTTCAAAAAGGAGACCCTCTACTACGTGAAGGTGTACCTGGTGCTCGGTGACATCATCTTCTATGACCTGAAGGTGGGTGGGAGGGGCAGGACTCGGGGTGTTCCCGGCCCCCTTGCAGTGGGATCTCCACCCAGAACCCAGAGGCCTGGGTTCCAGCCTTCCTTAGGAATGGCCCAGTGGCCTCCCTGGAGCTCTGCACCCAGCAGAGGAGAGGAGGAGCCGGCAAGGTTAGCAGACACAACCCAGCTCCCAAGATGGCCAGGCCCCACCCTCAGGAACTCAGTCTCAGCCAGGGAGGCTGACACATGAGTGGGCAATGGTGGCCTCTGGGTAAAGAAGGGGGATTGTAGTCAAGGTGGCCCTCCTGGAGGAGGTGACACCAAAGCTGAGTCTTGACAGTCAAGTGTCAAGTTGCATTTAAGAAAGAAGACAGGGTCGGGAGAAGGATATTTCGGAGGACGGCATCATCCTCACATTGAATCCACGTTGCAAGATCCAACCCAAATACTGGCGCCTCCTCTAGGAAGCCTGTGCAGGGTGTCAGGCTGCACTGAGCAACTCCTTCCTGGAGTCCTGAGACACCTTGAATCTTCACATGACCCAGGAAGGGTGGGGTAGGACCAGTGTCTTACCATTGGGTTCACAGACAGGGAAACCCCAGCTCAGGGCAGGTGCAGTGGGGCGGGGCCCCAGCCAGCCAGGCCGAGGACTTGCTGGGTCGGGTGTGTCTCGAGGGGAGGTGCTGTGCTCCCTCTGCCCCCAGCCCTGCAGGGGTGGAGAGCTGGGACTGGCAGACTCAGACCTGGGGTGTCTCCACCCCTCTGCCCAGCAGGCACCGCCCCTCCTCAGCATCGCACCGGCACCGTGTCAGTGCTCCTTATGGGCTGAGGGGCCAGGACGCTCCAGTCCAGGGTCCGAGATCTTGGGGGCCTTAGAACAACATGAGGAGCTGGGGCAGCCCTAAGACCCCGCCCCGTATCCCCCACCGCAGGCCTGGGGCTGCCCGGGAGGCACCCGCCCAGTGCTGGTGACACCTGCTGGTCAGAAGTGGTCCCTGTGGCCTCCCAAGTCCCAGCCAGACAGGGAGGTGTCAGGTGTCAGGCCCAGAGGGACGCTGCTCACCGCTCAGGGGCTCGCCTGGGACCCAGGGGGACGGGCCTGCCAGAAGAGGCCTTTATCTCTCTTGGTCAAGCCTGCCGCCCACTCCGCCTGTCCAGGAGAAAGGAAAGGGCCAAGTAATACCTGAGAGGCCAAAGTCCACGGTTGGGGTCGAGGGACAGAGGGCCTCCTTCACCTCCTTCCCACGCACAGCCCTCTGGGCCTCATCGTGACTATGCTGTCAGCGCAGGCCAGCTTCCCACAGGGAGGCCCCCTTGGAATTCCGCAAGGGCGGCTGTCTTTCCAAGGCTATACCCTCCTCCTTGTATAGGAGGCTCTGGACCCAGGGCCCAGAGGAGTGGGAGAAAAAGCCGGGCTGGATGGAGCCTGGAAGGCTGGCAGAGAGGCAGGGGTAAGTGGGCATCTTTGCCAATTGCCTCTAAAATGGGGTCCCCTTTAGTCTACACGTGAGAGTGAGCCCTGGAATAGAGTGGATTAGGTGTGTCCTGGCTCAGCCCGCCACTCACTAGCTGCTGCACACACTACAGGCACATGGAAATGTACACGCAAATGCACACGGGCACAGGCACACACACACACAGGCGCACAAACACGCACAGGTACATGCCCAGGCACACGCAGAGACATATGCATTGGCTGGCTCCTTCCTGTTTCGTTGGGAAGCCCCCACCCCTTCAGGAAGCCTTTGCCTTCCACCCCCGGCTGAGTCTGGGGCCTCCTGGGCCCCCCACAGGCTCCTGGGCTTCCCTCTGCCACAGCCCGGGCCACCCTGTGTGGTCAGTGTTCACTCCCAGGTCCCTCAGACTGGGAGCAAGGACGTTAGGCTCAGTCACGCACCCAGCACAGAGTCCAGTGTTCGGCTGGGCCGGGGGCATTGGATGAGCGGTGGCGGTGACTCGGGGCCTTCTCACGCTCCTGCTCCGTGTGTGGGGCGGGGCAGTGAGGGAATGGACTGCTGCATCTTGGACTTGGTCATTGGCCCTGGGAGCCATCTTGAGGTGGTAAAGAGGGACAGGCCAGGCATGGGTCTTAGAGAGGTTCCTTGGGTGACCCCCATGTGGAGGAGGCGCCTGGGGAGAAGCCGGGTGGGGGATGGGAGGGTGAAGGAGGAGGTCTGGGAGGCGGCATCCCAACCCAGGGATGGTGAGTCTGAGCCAAAGACGCATTGAAAATGGGAGTGGATGTCTGGGGAGTCACACTCCGTCAATATTTCAGGGAACATTGCCAGAGAGGACCCCTGTGAGATGGTTTTGTACCTGGCCTGGCCCGTGGAGGGCCTGGAAATGGTCAGCATGGACAGGGGCCAGAGGGGAGCCTGGGTCACTCAACACCGTGGCCCTGCTGTGGCTTGGAGCCACGGGTCCTGCATGGAACTCTCAGAGCAGGCAGGATCTGCCCTGACCTCAGCCCATGGGGAAAGGCCACTGCCTGCAGAGAGGGTGGGACTGGGGCAGGAGGCTTGGGGTGAGTGGGGCGTAGGGACAGTCAGGAAGGCTTCCAGGGGTGTCAGGGTCGTCCCCACCTCCTGCAGCTGAGACCACAGCAGTGTCACCGGCTTCGGGGCTCATGGGGTGAGCCAATGGCTGGACATGTGGAATGACCTGGAGACAGGAACGGCCTCTGGGAAGACGGGCTCCGAGTCCCCTTTTTGCTGAGCATGGCCTGTCCCCTTCAGGACCCGTTTGATGCAGCCGGGTACTACCAGCTGGCACTGGCATCCACCGTGGACGTGGGCAACAAGAAGGCACAGCTGAAGATCTACACGCGGCTGGCCACCATCTCCCACAACTTCCTCCTGGACCGCAAGAATTCGCTCTTCTTCTACCAGAAGGCCAGGACCTTCGCCACACAGCTCAACGTCCGCAGGGTCAACCTACCTCCTCTGCCACTCTGCGGGTGGGCTCCCTTATTGGCCCCCAGCCACCCTTGCTGAGGACAGCATCCGAGGGAGTGGGTTTTGTGCAAGGAGGATGGTCTCCTGCCTCTCCTGGTGTCTCCCGTGGCTCATTTTCTGGGTAATGGAAACATGAAAGCAGGGTTCAAATAGCAATAAATTTTTTTTGGCAATAACATACCCAAGTCCCCAGGGCATCCTTCCCTGTGTGTTTCCTGGGCTGTGTCTAGGGGCCAGCTCCTTCCCTGGTGGCAGCCCTCTGATCTTGGGGATGAGAAGGACCGTGAGCCTGGGCCAGGTCACCATGAGCCTCGGTTTCCTCGGTGGCCAGAGGGGAGACGGTGGTGGAACTCCCTGGGCAGCTCCCTGTTCTCCCTGCTCAGAGCTTTTGCTGTGGGTCTCGTGCCACCGTTGCCTTTAACGTTCAGGGCACTGTGCCCAGATGTGGGGGCTGCTAGTGTCCCTGTTCGCCATTGAAGAAACAGAGGCACAGAGAGGTTAGCTGACTGGCCCACCGTCACACAGCAGGTAGGGGCGGAGACGCAGAGCCCAGTACACTGACCACCACACCACCCTGCCAGCCTGCAGCCAGGAAGGTGTCCCCCATTAGGACCCAAGGTCAGCTCGTGGACTTCTCTTGTGGTGTCAGGAGAGCCACAGGCCAGTGAGGGTAGCCCTGGGGATCCCTCGACTCAGTGTCCTCTGCTCCCAGACTTGGTTGAGCCAAGCCTGGCCAGTTCCACCTCTGGCCACTGGTCAGCCCTGCTGGAAGTGAGATGCAGGGATCCCCGCCTGTGTAGACGCTGCTACCCAGTATTGAAAGCCTTATCTGGGCTGCCCCCCAGCGGTCCCCACATACCCCTCCCTTTCCGGCCCCCGGCCCTCATCCCAGTCCCAGGAATCCCAGGTTTTCCTTCTTGGAATCTCTTGGCCCCAGGGAACCCGGCTCACACGGTCTCTTTGCCAGTTTACACAAGGAGACCGAGGTCCAGAGACTGTGGGTGTCCCACGTGATTCTCACATACACTGCACTCTCCCAGGCCCCTCTTTTAAACACTTTAAAGGAGGTGACTTTCACATCGCATGCAATTAACTATTTCAACGCGAATAATGTGGTGGCATTTGTGCATCCACAGTCCTGTGCAACCACTCACGCCATCTAGTCTCAAAATGAATTCATCTCCCCAGAAGAAACCTCCCATCCTCACTAAGCAGTTACCCCTCCTTGGTATCCCCCAAGCCCCTCGTTGAATGGAAGGGGAAACTGAGGCCCGGAGAGAGACTTGCCAGTGGGTGGAGCTCTGATAATAAGGAATCAGGCACCCATCTGCTGGTTCAATCCTGGCTTGGTTTTCCACCCAGCAGAGGTGACAGAGCCGGGAGGTTCTGGGAGCGCCACAGGAGAGCCCCATGCTTGCAGCCAGAGCCCTGCCCCGAGCCTGCCCACCAGGGGGCAGCAGAGAGCTTTCCAGAACCGGCCGCGGGGCTGGCGGGAAGCAGCGGGTCAGAGCTGCTGACAAACCTCAGGTGGACGCCAGATCGCTGTCTCTGTGGGTTGGGTTTGGGAATTGGAGGGGAGGCCGCATGATTGGAAACGTGAAGACAGCACGGCCTGGCTGGAGCAGCCGGAAGCGCCGTCACGTTGACTGAGGACACAGACTTCCTGCCCGCTGGGCCGGGCCTGCAGCCATTCTTCTCGGGGTGGGGTCCGCACGTCCGGCTTGCTCTCGGCCCCCGACCTGCCTCAGAGTCCGGGGGGCTTTGGAACTCTGCCTCGCCATCTCCACCCACCCTGGCTGGTGCCATGAGGGGCCTGGATCCTGGGATCCTGTTCCTCTTGGGCAGCAGAGACTGGGGGACCAGAGGAGATGATGGGTCTTCAAGCCCCACATTCAAACCCCAGCCCACCACTGACAGTCTGGGGTTTCGGGATGAGGGAGTTGATGTCTCTGAGCCCCAGTTTTGTCACCACTAAAATGAGGCCGACATACTGGGGCAGAGTGCCAGCCCCCGGGCTAACAGAGGCCTCTTTCCTACTGACAATACTTCTTACTCCTAGGAACAGCTCCAACCACCACACACTAGGGAACACTCAACCCAGGCCAACTTGTCAGAGGCACGAGAACCAGAGCGACTCCATCTTGAATGGGGGCTGGGTAAAGGGAGGCTGAGACCTGCTGGGCCGCATTCCCAGGAGGCTAGGCATTCCTAGTCACAGGATGAGATAGGAGGTCGGCACAAGATACAGGTCATAAAGACCTTGCTGATAAAGCAGGTTGCAGTAAAGAAGCCGGGCAAAGCCCACCAAACACAAGATGGCCACGAGAGTGACCTCTGATTGTCCTCACGGCTCATTATGTGCTAATTCTAATGCATTGGCTGCTACAAGACACTCCCACCAGCGCCATGGCAGTTTACAGATGCCATGGCAACATCTGGAGGTTACCCTACATGGTCTCAGAAGGGAGGGCAGAAACTCAGTTCTGGGAATTGCCCACCCCTTTCCTGGAACATTCATGAATAGTCCAACCCTTGTTTGGCGTATGATCAAGAAATAACCATGAAAATGGGCAACCAGCGGCCTTTGGGGCCACTCTGCCTATGGAGCAGCCATTCTTTCTTTTCTTTTCTTTTTCTTTTGAGATGGAGTCTTGCTCTGTTGGCCGAACTAGAATGCAGTGGCATGATCTTGGCTCACTACAACCTCCACCTCCTGGGTTCAAGCGATTCTCCTGCCTCAGCCTTCCTAGTAGCTGGGATTACAGGCACCTGCCACCACTCCCAGTTAATTTTTTGTATTTTAGTGGCGACAGTGTTTTGCTGTGTTGGACCAGGCTGGTCTCGAACTTCTCACCTCAGGTGATCCACCTGCCTCGGCATCCCAAAGTTATAGGATTCCAGGAGTGAGCCACTGCGCCCGGCCAGAGTAGCCACTCTTTTATTCCTTTTCTTTCCTAATAAACTTGCTTTCACTTTATGGACTCGCCCCAAATTCTTTCTTCTGTGAGATCCAAGAAACCTCTCTTGGGATCTGGATCGGAACCACTTTCCAGTAACAAACTTGCTTAACCTCTCAGACCCTTCGTCTCTTCATCTGTAACCAAAGACAAAGCCTCCCCCGAGGTTCCAAAAGTGTGGAGAGAACGCATGGGAAACGAGGGGCACAGAGTTGGTGTGCAGAGCCAATATCACAGACTGGGTGTCAAGCGACTGTCATACTGGAAGTAATATCATGCTCTCCCCCACAAGTTATGAGGATCAATATCACAGGGGGGCGTGTACCTTCTCCGGTAGTGGGAGTAGTATCATCATCTCTTCCTTTAGATGACAGGAACGATGTCACAGGGTGGGTGGACACCCCGTGTGTTTCTGGAAGCAATGTCATTCTCTCTTCTTCTAGGTTTTATGATTCACATCACAGGTGGGGTGTACACCCCTTGTTATACTGGATGGAGTCTCATCCTCCTTCAACCTATAACGTTAGAACAATATCCCTTGGGGGTTGTGTATCTCTTCAATACTGGTAGTAATACCATCTTCTCCTTTCCTGGATATAAGAATATCACAGGAGGGGTGTACACCCCTTGCAATGTTGGTAGTAATATCACCTCTCCCCTGTGGTTATTAAGGACAAAATCCCAGGGTGGCTGTACGGTTTCTACTTTATTGGGAGTAATATCATCCATTCACCCCCTGGATAAGAGGAACCATATCACGGAAGAGGTGTCCACCCCTTCGATATTGTCAGCCATGTCATCTTCTTCCCGCCTGGATGTTAGGAACGATACCCCAGGGTTGGGGGCGGTGTACACCCACTGCGATATCGAAAGTAAAACCAGCCTCTTTCCCGCTGGATAGTAGGAACTCTATCACAGGTGTGTGTGCACCTTCTGGGATATTGGCAGTACTATCAGCCTCCACCCCGCTGCATATCAGGAACAACATACAGGGGGCAGGGTGGTTACACCGCCTGCGATATTAAGAGCAGTACTCTTTTCTTTCCCCTGTACAGTAGGAACTACATCACAGGGGTCTGTACACCTTCAGCGATATTGGGATTCATGTTACCCTCTCCCCCATTGAATGTCAAAAACGATATCACAGAAGGGTGTACACCCCCTACGATATGGCCAGTAACATCATCGTCTCTACCTTTGGATACTAGGAACAACATCACAGAGGGTGTGACACTCCCCTGCAATATTGGGCATAATGTTATCCTCTCTTCCCCTGGATATTAGAAACGATATCCCTGGTGGAGGGAGGTGGAGTACATGAAGAACAACATCACTAGGTGGGTGTACTCCCCCTTCGATATTGGGTGTAGTATCATCCTCTCTTGCCTAGGATATTACGAAGAATATCACAGGAGGGGTGTACAGCCACAGCCCCTGCGTTATTGGGAGTAATAGCGTCTTCTCCCACTCTAGATATAAGGAACAATATCCCAGGGTTTGTGTACATCCCTTGCGATATTGGGCATATTGTCATCGTCACACGACGTGAATATTGGGTGCAGTGTCTCAGGGGGGTGTACACCTTCTTCAATACTGGGAGTAATATCATCCTCTCCCCTCAGGATCGTAGGCTAAATATCGAAGGGGTTTTACAACTCGTGCGATATGGGCAGTAATATCATCCTATCCCCACCCGGATGTTGGGAACTATATCACAGGCGGCTGTACACTTCTTGGCATATTGGGAGTCTTATTATCCTCTCCCATCATGGATATTATGAAAAATATTAGAAACGAGGTGTACACCCGCTGAGATATTGAGAGTAATATTATGCTCTCCTCCTCGCGATATTACGAACAATATCGCAGGAGGTGTGTACAACCGCTGCGATATTGGGAGTAATATCATTCTCTCCCCTTAAATATAAGAAACAATATCACAGGAGGATGTACCCCCCTGTGATACCGGGAGTCATATCTTGTTATTCGGAAAAATAGCACAGTGGGTGTGTAAAATCCCTGCGATATTGTCACTAGTATTACCTTCTCCATCCCAGGATATAGGGAACAATATCACAATGGGATGTACACCCCTGTGATATTGGGGATAATAACTTCCTCTTCCCGGCTGGCTATTAGTAATATCTTCCTCTCCCCGGCTGGATGTGAGGGAAAATATCACAGTGGAGGTCCAGGCCCCTTGCGATATTGGGAGTAATATCATCCTCTCGCACACTGGATAGAAAGAACAAGATGACCGAAAGGATGAAGACACACTGCGGTAGTTTTCATAATGTCATCCTCTACCCCCTGGTTATTAGGAAAACCATCATAGAGGAGTGTACACTTTCTGCGATATTGGGAGTACTATCATGTTCACCCCGCCGGATATCAGGAACAAGTCTATTAATTATTAATATTAATAAATATAATAATAATTAATAATAATCATTCACAATGATAATGACAATAAATATACTAACTATTAATACTCACTTAAATTTTAAGGATTAGAATGAATTAATAAATTTAACACTATTAATAATAAAATAATGATATCAACAATTAATATTACTTAAATCAATTCTAAGCGATACAGGCAATGAAACAATGATTAACATTAAGAATTAATATTAATCAATGACATATTATTAAAAATTAATTTTTGGCATCCATCATCATCTACACAAAAAAATTATCAATAGTAATGGAAAAATATTAATTGATAGTATTATTGATAATTATTACAATTGATTCTTGATATTTAAAAAAAAATTATATCATTGTTCCCTGAGGAATACACTGAAGATACACACCCGTCTGTGAAGGAGTTAATTATGTCTGGAGGGAGAGACGACACTACTTACAATATAATAAACAGGCTGTGAGAACAACATGGCTCGCAATAGCCAAGGGGGGGAGAGAGGGGGTGGCTATTGGTCCCCACCTCGCGGGGGGTGGCTCACCCCCCTGCGAGGTGGCTCCCAATAGCCAAGGGGGGGAGAGAGGGGGTGGCTATTGGTCCCCACCTCGCAGGGGGGTGGCTCACCCCCCTGCGAGGTGGCTCCCAATAGCCAAGGGGGGGAGAGAGGGGGTGGCTATTGGTCCCCACCTCGCAGGGGGGTGGCTCACCCCCCTGCGAGGTGGCTCCCAATAGCCAAGGGGGGGAGAGAGGGGGGTGGCTATTGGTCCCCACCTCGCAGGGGGGTGGCTCACCCCCCTGCGAGGTGGCTCCCAATAGCCAAGGGGGGGAGAGAGGGGGTGGCTATTGGTCCCCACCTCGCAGGGGGGTGGCTCACCCCCCTGCGAGGTGGCTCCCAATAGCCAAGGGGGGGAGAGAGGGGGTGGCTATTGGTCCCCACCTCGCAGGGGGGTGGCTCACCCCCCTGCGAGGTGGCTCCCAATAGCCAAGGGGGGGAGAGAGGGGGTGGCTATTGGTCCCCACCTCGCAGGGGGGTGGCTCACCCCCCTGCGAGGTGGCTCCCAATAGCCAAGGGGGGGAGAGAGGGGGTGGCTATTGGTCCCCACCTCGCAGGGGGGTGGCTCACCCCCCTGCGAGGTGGCTCCCAATAGCCAAGGGGGGGAGAGAGGGGGTGGCTATTGGTCCCCACCTCGCAGGGGGGTGGCTCACCCCCCTGCGAGGTGGCTCCCAATAGCCAAGGGGGGGAGAGAGGGGGTGGCTATTGGTCCCCACCTCGCAGGGGGGTGGCTCACCCCCCTGCGAGGTGGCTCCCAATAGCCAAGGGGGGGAGAGAGGGGGTGGCTATTGGTCCCCACCTCGCAGGGGGGTGGCTCACCCCCCTGCGAGGTGGCTCCCAATAGCCAAGGGGGGGAGAGAGGGGGTGGCTATTGGTCCCCACCTCGCAGGGGGGTGGCTCACCCCCCTGCGAGGTGGCTCCCAATAGCCAAGGGGGGGAGAGAGGGGGTGGCTATTGGTCCCCACCTCGCAGGGGGGTGGCTCACCCCCCTGCGAGGTGGCTCCCAATAGCCAAGGGGGGGAGAGAGGGGGTGGCTATTGGTCCCCACCTCGCAGGGGGGTGGCTCACCCCCTGCGAGGTGGCTCCCAATAGCCAAGGGGGGGAGAGAGGGGGTGGCTATTGGTCCCCACCTCGCAGGGGGGTGGCTCACCCCCCTGCGAGGTGGCTCCCAATAGCCAAGGGGGGGAGAGAGGGGGTGGCTATTGGTCCCCACCTCGCAGGGGGGTGGCTCACCCCCCTGCGAGGTGGCTCCCAATAGCCAAGGGGGGGAGAGAGGGGGTGGCTATTGGTCCCCACCTCGCAGGGGGGTGGCTCACCCCCCTGCGAGGTGGCTCCCAATAGCCAAGGGGGGGAGAGAGGGGGTGGCTATTGGTCCCCACCTCGCAGGGGGGTGGCTCACCCCCCTGCGAGGTGGCTCCCAATAGCCAAGGGGGGGAGAGAGGGGGTGGCTATTGGTCCCCACCTCGCAGGGGGGTGGCTCACCCCCCTGCGAGGTGGCTCCCAATAGCCAAGGGGGGGAGAGAGGGGGTGGCTATTGGTCCCCACCTCGCAGGGGGGTGGCTCACCCCCCTGCGAGGTGGCTCCCAATAGCCAAGGGGGGGAGAGAGGGGGTGGCTATTGGTCCCCACCTCGCAGGGGGGTGGCTCACCCCCCTGCGAGGTGGCTCCCAATAGCCAAGGGGGGGAGAGAGGGGGTGGCTATTGGTCCCCACCTCGCAGGGGGGTGGCTCACCCCCCTGCGAGGTGGCTCCCAATAGCCAAGGGGGGGAGAGAGGGGGGTGGCTATTGGTCCCCACCTCGCAGGGGGGTGGCTCACCCCCCTGCGAGGTGGCTCCCAATAGCCAAGGGGGGGAGAGAGGGGGTGGCTATTGGTCCCCACCTCGCAGGGGGGTGGCTCACCCCCCTGCGAGGTGGCTCCCAATAGCCAAGGGGGGGGAGAGAGGGGGTGGCTATTGGTCCCCACCTCGCAGGGGGGTGGCTCACCCCCCTGCGAGCTCACCCCCCTGCGAGGTGGCTCCCAATAGCCAAGGGGGGGAGAGAGGGGGTGGCTATTGGTCCCCACCTCGCGGGGGGTGGCTCACCCCCCTGCGAGGTGGCTCCCAATAGCCAAGGGGGGGAGAGAGGGGGTGGCTATTGGTCCCCACCTCGCGGGGGGTGGCTCACCCCCCTGCGAGGTGGCTCCCAATAGCCAAGGGGGGGAGAGAGGGGGTGGCTATTGGTCCCCACCTCGCGGGGGGTGGCTCACCCCCCTGCGAGGTGGCTCCCAATAGCCAAGGGGGGGAGAGAGGGGGTGGCTATTGGTCCCCACCTCGCGGGGGGTGGCTCACCCCCCTGCGAGGTGGCTCCCAATAGCCAAGGGGGGGAGAGAGGGGGTGGCTATTGGTCCCCACCTCGCGGGGGGTGGCTCACCCCCCTGCGAGGTGGCTCCCAATAGCCAAGGGGGGGAGAGAGGGGGTGGCTATTGGTCCCCACCTCGCGGGGGGTGGCTCACCCCCCTGCGAGGTGGCTCCCAATAGCCAAGGGGGGGAGAGAGGGGGTGGCTATTGGTCCCCACCTCGCGGGGGGTGGCTCACCCCCCTGCGAGGTGGCTCCCAATAGCCAAGGGGGGGAGAGAGGGGGTGGCTATTGGTCCCCACCTCGCGGGGGGTGGCTCACCCCCCTGCGAGGTGGCTCCCAATAGCCAAGGGGGGGAGAGAGGGGGTGGCTATTGGTCCCCACCTCGCGGGGGGTGGCTCACCCCCCTGCGAGGTGGCTCCCAATAGCCAAGGGGGGGAGAGAGGGGCGTGGCTATTGGTCCCCACCTCGCGGGGGGTGGCTCACCCCCCTGCGAGGTGGCTCCCAATAGCCAAGGGGGGGAGAGAGGGGGTGGCTATTGGTCCCCACCTCGCGGGGGGTGGCTCACCCCCCTGCGAGGTGGCTCCCAATAGCCAAGGGGGGGAGAGAGGGGGTGGCTATTGGTCCCCACCTCGCGGGGGGTGGCTCACCCCCCTGCGAGGTGGCTCCCAATAGCCAAGGGGGGGAGAGAGGGGGTGGCTATTGGTCCCCACCTCGCGGGGGGTGGCTCACCCCCCTGCGAGGTGGCTCCCAATAGCCAAGGGGGGGAGAGAGGGGGTGGCTATTGGTCCCCACCTCGCGGGGGGTGGCTCACCCCCCTGCCTTATTGCGAGTAATGTCAGCCTGTCCTCTCCATTGATATTAGGAACACACTCCCAGGCTGGGTGTACGCCTCCTGCTCTATGGGGAGTCATATCATCCTCTCCCTTCCAGCATATTAATAACAATGTCACAGGGCGGGTGAACGCAGCCTGCGATGCTGGAATTATTATTATCCACTCTCTCTCCGGATACTAGTAACCATATCGCATAAGAGCTGTACCCTCCCTGGGATATTGGGAGTAATATCATACGCCTCTTCCGTGAATATTAGGAGCAATATCACCGAGTGGCTGTCCATTCGTTGTTATGTTGGGTGACATGTCATCCTCTTTCCCCCTAGATATTAGGATTAATGTCACAGCGTGATTGTACACCTACTGTGATATTAAAACTAGTATCATGATCTCCGTGCCTGGATATTCGGAATGACATCACAGGTAGGTGCACACCCCATGCGGTATTAGGAATAATAATATGATTAATTATTAAACATAAATGATCGATTTTAATAATTATCAATGACACTATTAATTAGTAAGATACCATTATTAATTTTGGATAACTGTTTTACATATGTGATTATACACACTTAAAATTACTTATTAATATTAATGTCAGTTAACAATATTATTAGTACTTAATATGAATCATTATTTTATTACCAACATCTCTTAGTAATGATTTAAGCAACATTATTTGCTGATATCATTATTTCATTATTAATAATGATATGACTATTAATTATTAATACTAATCATTAACATTTTTAACCTGTCTCAATTTTACTATCTTTACTATGATTATTAATATCAAATATTATTATTAATTTTTATTATATTTATTAATATTAATAATTAATGGACTTGTTCCTGATATCCGGCGGGGAGATGATATTACTCCTATTTTCGAGGAAAGTGTTCACCTCTGTATGATGTTGTTCCTAATAGCCAGGGGGTAGAGGATAACATTATTGAAACTATCGCAGTGGTTGTCTATCCCCTTGGTGGTCTTGTTTCTTATATCCTGGGTGGGAGAGGATTATATGATTCCCAATATCGCAGTGGGATAGTGTCAAAATCCCGTCTTGAGGGTTAGGAACCCAGAAAGGTCACCACACCTGGTGAAATGGGGGGTTGAGACTCCTTGCCTTGGATCTCTGGCTCCAGGACTGATGTCCATTGGGACATAGCCAGGCCAGCATCCTGGGGACGGCTGCATTCCCTGCCTGGGGAACCTTGCTCCCAGTTAGGAGTCACTGGAGTTGAGGCCCCTAATGGATTGTGGAAGGCACAGGCGTAGAATGGAGGTAGCCCTATCATACGGGCCTGTGTAGACAGACCCCAGAAAACAAGCATTGAGGTCAGACTCTTGTCTGAAGCTGGCCACCTGAAAGTATTTGGGCTCTGGGGTGTGATGAGGGCCTGGTTTCAGGGAGCAAAGTGTGCTCGTTTGGACACGCAGGAGGTTCTCTGCAGCTCTCTCAGGTACAGGATATGTTGCTAAGTATATACTTTTAAAATCCCTAGGAGGAGGGGACACTCAGAAGGGGCCCTAAAGCCAAGGGCAAAGCCCAGCCTTTCCACCTCCCCAGCTGAAGAGAGGCTGGAGGACAATTCTCCGGAGTTTCCTAACAAAGAAGAGAAAAAAGAAATCAAAAAGACCTGGAGGATAGGCAAGTTAATGAGGGCTGACTGGGATTACCCTGCCTAATCCTCAAAACAAGCCTTCCCTATCTGTCCTCTGGGCCAGGTGAGGAAACAGGTCACAGTAGGACATTCAGACCCTGGGCAGGCAGCTGGCAGCCTGGAGCCCAGGAGGTCCAAACAGACTGTCCCAACCCCAGCCCTTAGCCAGGAGCGGCTCCGCCCACAGCTCATTCACTGCTAAATCAGGCCAACTGGGCTACCCGCCCTTCCCCAATCCCCCTCGCTCACCATTCAACAGCCTCCCTGCTCCTGCCTGCCAGACTGCAGATGGCAGTGCACGCCCCCTTCATTCTGGACTCTCAGCTGCCCACCAGGCCATCCCTCTCTGCCAGGCCACCTGGAGCCTGGCCGTGTGCATGCGGGATGGGCAGCACCTGGAATACTTGGGCCGGCTTCGCTGGGGGCTGCGTTTCCTGTGCAGGGTGGAGTTACCGCTCCATCCCATTCCCTGGCCACTGCCAGGCCTTGACCACCAGTAGCCCCACATCCAGGAGGTATCGACGTGTTCACCTTTGATTGGCAGTGGGCATGCAATCCTGGGGCAGACCCCTTAGAATCCCAGGTATGAGAAAGCTAGGTGAGGGCAAGCGTGGCATCAGAGTGAAGGGGGCCTGCCCCTCCACACCTGTGGGTATTTCTCGAAAGGTGGAGATGAGAGACGGAGAAAAGAAATCAGACACAGTGACAAAGTCTAGAGGAAGAAAAGTGGGCCCAGGGGACCTGTGCTCAGCATATGGAGGACCCACACCATCTTCCGGCACTGGTCTCTGCAGTTCCCTCTGTATTTACTGATCACTGTCTCTACTATCTCGGCAAGGGGGATGTGGCAGGACTACAGGGTAGTGGTGGTGGGGAGAGTCAGCAGGAAAACATGTGAGCAAAGGACTGTGTGCCATCAATAAGTGTAAGGAAAAGTGCTGTGCCTCGATGTGCACGTCGGCCAGATTGATGTTTGATTTTACACCAACATCTCCGTGCACTAAAGAGCAGCATTGCCGCCAGCATGTCTCGCCTCTAGCCATAAGGCGGTTTTCTCCTATCTCAGTAAATAGAATGTATGGTCAGGTTTTACCCCGAGACATTTCATTACGAGGGATGAGCAGGAGACAGATGCCTTCCTCTTATATCAACTGCAAAAAGGCCTTCCTCTTCCACTAATCCTCCTCAGCACAGACTCTTTACGGGGGTCGGGCTGGGGGACGGTCAGGTCTTTCCCTTCCCACGGGGCCATATCTCAGGCTGCCTCAGGGGGGAGAAACCTTGGACAACACCCAGGCTTTCTTGGGCAGAGATCCCTGAGGCTTTTCGCAGTGCACTGTGTCCCTGGGTACTCAAGACCGGAGAATGGCGATGACTTTTACCAAGCATACTGCCTGCAAGCACATTTTCACTAAGGCATGTCCTGCACAGCCCTAAATCCATTCAACCTTGAGCCAATACAGCACATGCCTCTGTGAGCACAGGGCTGGGGCTGGGGTTACAGATTAACAGCATCTCAAGGCAGAAGAATTTTTCTCAGTACAGATCAAAATGGACTTTCTTATGTCTTCGTCTTTCTACATAGACACAGTAACGGTCTGATCTCTCTTTCTTCCCCCCACACAGAGAGTGTCACCGCTGTATGTCAGCCACCGGGGGACAGGCTTCAGCTTACACCCACCTTCCAAATTCCACCCTCTCACCTTGGCCAAAGCTGGTCAGGAATTGGGGCTGATGGATGGGTGGGGTCTGCAGAAGACACCGTGTTCAAGTCCCCATGATGGCCTCACACATGGGTGGTGGCCCTGCAGTTCCAGGTGCCACACACACGCCAGCCCCTGCTCGGGGCCTGATTTTTGAGGAGGGGGTGCAGCAGATCCCAGGCTCTGGCCCCACAGTGCCACTCACACCCACAGATGATTCTCCACACAGGCATCAGGTCTCGGTCCTGGCCACTTCCCCCTGCAGGGCCTCAGCTCTTTCCCAGGACTCACGTGGTCTTTCTTCACATGCAGCTCTGGTAGGATGCATTGCTCTGTACCCAGGGGCTCTGAGGTGACAATGGCCATGGTCATGCAGAGTGCAAGGGCACAGGCTGGGTGCCCATTGTGGGGACCCTGACTGCAGCACTCCCAGACTATCCTCAGGTATACTGGCCCCTAGGCTTAGCTAGGGCACCAGCGGTAGGAGTGCATGGCTCTGGACTGTTCAGGAGGAGGACAACTGTCACTCTGTGTTTCTCGTCTCCTGGTTATAGGATTCAGGGCAGACTCTCTGAACACCTTGTGGGAAACAGCAGAGTCCGGCAGAGAAGAGGAGAAAAGCCCAGCTGCAAAGATGAGAAACTGGCAGATGTGACTTGAGCCCCCGTTCAGATTCTGTATGTAAATGAGGTTTTCCGGAACACCTGCTCTCATTGGATAATACTCCAAATATATATATATATGTATTTTTTGTATTTTTTCTTTTTTTCTGAGACAGAGTCTCGCTCTGTAGCCCACGTTGGAGTGCAGTGGCATGATCTCGGCTCACTGCAACCTCTGCCTCCCAGGTCCTGGTTCAAGCAATCCTCCTGCCTCAGCCTCCCAAAGTGCTAGGATTACAGGTAAGAGTCGCTGCACCCAGCCTGGCCATTGCTTTTCAATTTTCTTGTTTGTTTGTTTGTGTTTTTGTTTTCTGATTGTTTGTTTGTTTTTGAGATGGAGTCTTGCTGTGTCACCCAGGCTGGGGTGCAGTGGTGCGATCTCGGCTCACTGCAAGCTCCACCTCCTGGGTTCACCCCATTCTCCTGCCTCAGCCTCCCGAGTAGCTTGGACTACAGGAAGCTGCCAACATGCCTGGCTAATTTTTTGTATTTTAGTAGAGACAGGGTTTCACCGTGTTAGCCAGGATGGTTTCGATCTCCTGACCTTGTGATGCACCTTCCTCAATCTTCCAAAGTGCTGGGATTACAGGCATGAGCCACTGCACCTGGCCATTTTTTTATTCTTATTTTTATTTTGTTTATTTATTTATTTTTTTTTAGATGGAGACTCGCTCTGTCGCCCCGGCTGGAGTGCAGTGACGCAATCTCAGTTCACTACAAGCTCCGCCTCCCGGGTTCTTCCTATTCTCCTGCCTCGGCCTCCCAAAGTGCTGGGATTACAGGCATGAGCCCCCGTGCCCGGCCCCTCTTTTTCAATTTTCTTTGCTTATTTCTTCTTTGTTTTGCTTCTATGTGTTCGAGTGCTCAAGACTCCGTGTTGGGGTTCCTTCTCTATTTATACTTCATTCTTCTCTACTCCAATGGCTTCAAATAATATCTATATGCCAATGACTTCTTTATGTATACTTTTAGCTCTGCTCTACTCTTTGTCCTGACTTCTGATTCACCTATTAAGTTGACATTTTCATCTGGATGCCTAACAGGTAACATATGAACACATTTGAAACTGAACTTTGGTTGGGTGAGGTGGCTCACATCTATAATTCCAACACTTTGGGAGATTAAGAAGGGAGGATTGCTTGAGGTCTAGAGTTCAAGACCAGCCTGGGCCACATAACAAAACCCTATCTTTACAGCAAAAACAACAAAAATAGGGTGTGGTGGCATGTGCCTATAGTCCTAGCTACTCAAAAGGCTGAGGGAAGAGGATTGCTTGAGCCCAGAAGTTCGAGGCTGTAGTGAGCTATGATGGAGAGCAGCTCCAGCCTGGGTGTCAGAGCCAACAAACAAATCCAAGAAAATCAGACCTCTCCATTTCCTCCAAACCTGCTGCTGCCTCTGTCTTCCCTACTTCAGTAACAAACACCAACATTTACTCGCTTACTCAACTGAAGAACCCACATATTATCTTTGATTCCTTTCTTTACCACCATTATCCAAACTATGGTCACGTCCAACAGTTCGGATCCTCTATAGATTGTCTATAAACACATTTTCCATATCTGTTCTTTTCTCACCAACTTCACTAAACTACCATCTCTCAGCTCCTAGCTGGTGCCGCTGCGTCCACACATTTCTCTACAATCCTTCCTCTGTACAACAACCGGAGTGATGTTTCTATTCAGGTCAGGTCATTTCCCTGCTTGAAATCTCAAAAGTGCCCTTGGTCCTTTATGGATGGTCCACCTTATGGGGGGTCCCATAAACTTAGAATAAACCCCCAAATCTTTACCCTGGCTTACAAGGTCTTTGCCCTCCCTCCCTACATCTTGTATGAATCTCCCTTTGACCCATTACCCAAACTCCTTCCCACCTCTAGACCTTTGCGTATTTGCTGTGCCCAGTGTTAAAAGACTTGATTTTGGAGAACATTAGGCTGAAACAGCTTCAGGGCCATGGGTTTCTCAGGAAGCAAACTAAAGCCCATGTAAAGGATGAAACTTCAGCTTAATCACTCAGAAGTCAGCAACCAACCCTAACTAGGGACTTTACTGCTCAGAAACTTCCAACTCACCTTTAACTAGGGACTTTCCAATGTAACCAGTCAGATAGATTGTCTTCGTCTTGCTTCTGAGAACACCTTAGGAAGGTTTTGCTCTTGCACATTACCCTAGTGGAGCCCTGAACTTCTTGGATTCTTGTGCCCCCTGATTCATGAACCACTCTCTGCTGAAATACACTTTTCAAAATTTAAATGTACCTAAGTTTATCTCAACACCAGCCAGAATTGCTCTTCCCCCAGCCTTAGCCATGAAGGGCTTTTTCTTGTCACTCAGTTATCGACATAAAGTCATTATCAAGCATCACTCTCATGTAATGTCGTCATAACATGTGACCTGCTATTTTATTGTAAGCTTCGTGACATTATAGACTTTATCTCTTTCGTTCACAAATGTATTCTTAGTGCTTAGAACAACGCTCACTCCTAATAGGGGCTAATAAATATGCGTTACGTTAATGAAATTATAGATTTAGCCATAATAAGATGGTACAGCTAAGAGGTACTGCAATCAGCCTTGGATCGGAGACTCCTGAACCTTGCCAATTCCTTCACATCTCTAAAACGCAGTTTCCTACCCGTGAAATAGAGACGATGCTAGTGCCCGGTTCTTAGAATCCTCTTGAGAACTAAATGAGACAGACACTGCATAGGAAACCCTCAGCACTCGGTTGAGTAAACAGTTAATGTTAGCATTATTCTTATTTTTTAAGAATTATCCCGTGAAAGTATTAAGTCATATGCCTAAATGCACCTTTCTCTGGTGGGCAGAGTGACAGCGCTTGGATCAATAGTACAGCTACTATCACACAATAGCCAAGGACAGGAAACAGAAAGAATACTTGATCCCCTGAGGATCGCAGGGGAATTCAAAGACACACAATGTTATGACTAGATTTGGAAGCTGGCCGAGTTACTAATACCACCATAAGATGCTTGAGGAAAATGCTCCCAACCTCCTGAAGCCAGCCTCCAACTTAGCTGAGTGTCCCACCCACCTCCACTTGTAGAAGGGCCTCGGAATCACCACATCCACTCTGCAGGACCCATATCCTTCCCATTTCAGCCTGTGTTCCACGTGAAGCACACCATAAGCTGCCAGGCACTTCATTTCCTGGCCCAGATGGTCAGTATTCTGTGGCCAGCAGCATTTTCCAAAAACCGCTGCAACAACAGCACCGGTTCCACATGTTCTTCTTCCACGTGACTTCAACAGTCTCCCAGTGAGAGGCGAGGCTATGTTTTCTTCTCAGGCTAGGTCATAAAAGGCAATACAGGCTGGGCGCAGTAGCTCATGCCTGTAATCCCAGCACGTTGGAAGGACGAGGCAAGTGGATCACTTGAGGTCAGGAGTTCGAGATCAGTCCGGCCAACATGGTGAAAGTCCTTCTCTACTAAAAATACAAAAATTAGCTGGACATGGTCACGAGCGCTTGTAATCCCAGCTACTTGGGAGGCTGAGGCAGGATAATGGCTTGAACCCGGGAGGCCGAGTTTGCAGCGAGTCGAGATCTGGCCATTGCACTCCAGTCTGGGCAACAAGAGCAAAACTCTGTCTGAAAAAATAAAATAAAATAGAAGGTAACACAGCTTTCTGACATTCTCCTACCCCCTGAACTCTGAGTTGGGAGCCAGCACCTCCTTGCTGGCCATGTGAGTGAGCCGTCCTGAAGAGCAGATTCTGCAGCCCCCAGTCAAGCCACCACCTCTTGCCACAGGTGCAGGGGCGAGACTGCCCTATTGAGCACTGCCCAAAAGGAGATTCAGCAAAACAAATGATGATTCCATCTCCAGAAAAATATTCCTGGTAACGAAGTACACAATTAATATGCATAAAGCCCATTTTGGCTAATACCTAAGCCAAATGGCAATTCTTTTTTTTTGTTTTTTATTATTTATTTATTTTTGAGATACGGCCTCACTCTATTGCCCAGGCTGGACTGCAGGGGTGTGATCTCCACTCACTGCAACCTCTGCCTCCTGGGCTCAAGTGATTCTCATGCCTCAGCCTCTGAAGTAGCTGGGACCACAGGCGTGTGCCACCACACCCAGCTAAATATTTTTTTGTATTTTTAGCAGAGGTGGGTTCTCACTATGTTGCCTAGATGGTCTCGAACTCGTGGACTCAAGTGATTCACCCGCCTTGGCCTCCCAAACTGCTGAGATTACAGGCATGAGCCACCGTGGCCATCCAAAATAACAATTCTTTTTTTTGAGATGAAGTTTTATTCTTGTTGCACAGGCTGGAACACAATGAAACAATCTTGGCTCACTGCAACCTCCTCTGCCTCCCGGCTTCAAGTGATTCTCCTGCCTCAGCCTCCCAAGTAGCTGGGATTACGGGCACCCACCACCACACCCAGCTAATTGTTTTTTTGTATTTTTAGTAGAGATGGGGTTTCACCATGTTGGCCAGGCTAGTCTCCAACTCCTGACCTCAGGCGATCCACCTGCCTTGGCCTCCCAAAGTGCTGGGATTACAGGCATGAGTCACTGCGCCCAGACTCAAAATGGTAATTCTTAATAAGTGAAAATTTTATTCCCTTATTTTCTTTTAATCAATCAATTTATCTACCCCCTTAAATGTTTGGCTTTTGTAAACAGTTTAGGTCTGGTGGTAGTTGGCCCAGATAAGGACTTTTGTCGGCATGGAATTTTTATGCTTCTCTCCTTTTTATCAGGTGGGTTTATTGTAAGGGTGTGGAAGTGAAAAAGAATGCAATTAACATTACAGAAGGCCGGTCATGCCTGTAATCCCAGCACTTTGGGAGACCGAAGTGGGCAGATGACGAGGTCAGGAGATAGAGATCATCCTGACTAACATGGAGAAACCCCGTCTCTACTAAAAATACAAAAAATTAGCTGGGTATGGTGGCAGATGCCTGTTGTCCCAGCTACTTCGGAGGCTGAGGCAGGAGAATGATGTGAATGCAAGAGGCAGAGGTTACAGTGAGCCAAGATCGCGCCACTGCACTCCAGTCCTGGGTGACAGAGTAAGACTCCGTCTCAAAAGAAAAAAAAAAAAAATTACAGAAACATCTATTAAACGTCAGATATTAAGTGGTGTGCTTTATATGTTTACTCATGTAATCTTCGTGCAACTCTAACTACTAGATGTTATTTATTCTCACTTTAAGCATAAGGACATGGGGCCAGGTGCAGCGGCTCAATGGGGCCGGGCGCAGTGGCTCCCAGCACTTTGGGAGGGCCAAGGTAGATAGAGCACCTGAGGTCAGGAGTTCGAGACCAGCCTGGCCAACATGGTGAAACCCTATCTCTACTAACAATACAAGAATTAGCCAGCTGTGGTGGCGGGTGCCCGTAATCCCAGCTACTTGGGAGGCTGAGGCAGGAGAATCACTTGAACCCAGGAGGTGGAGGTTAGAGTTTAGAGTGAGAGCCAAGATCATGCCACTGCACTCTAGCTTGGGTGACAGAATGAGACTCTGTCTCAAAAAGAAGGAGAAGAAGAAGAAGAAGAAGAAGAAGAAGAAGAAGAAGAAGAAGAAGAAGAAGAAGAAGAAGAAGAAGAAGAAGAAGAAGGAGGAGGAAGAGGAGGAGGAGGAGGGGGAGGAAGAGGAGGAAGAGGAGGAGGAGGAGGAGGAGGAGAAGGAAGAGGAGGAGGAGGAGGAGGAGGAGGAGAAGGAGAATAGGAAGAAGAGGAAGAAGAGGCAGAAGAAGAAGAAGCAGCAGCAGCAGCAGCAGCCGCCGCCTCTGCCGCAGGAGGGGGAGGAGGAGGAGGGGAAGGAAATAGTTTCAGAAGTTTAGAGCTTCTGAAATCCAAAATTCATGCTCTTTACACAATTTCAGGCTTTTTCCCCCGGAGACTCCAGGTGAATCTTGCCTCTAGTTTAAATAGCATATCAGAATGTATTTGGGCCTAGTGCAGTGGCTCATGCCTGTAATCCCAGCGATTTGGGAGACGGAGGTGGGCAGATCACTTGAGTTCAGGAGTTCTATACCAGCCTGGACAACATGTCAAAACCCATCTATATCAAGAACACAAAATAAATAGCTGGATGTGGTGGTGCACCTCTGTAGTCACAGCTACTTGGGAGGGACTATACTATACGCCCTGGCTATCAGGAATAACATCATAGAGAGGTGTACACTTTCTTCGATGTTGGGAGTAATATCATCTTCTCCCCGCCGGATATCAGGAACAAGTCCATTAATTCTTAATATTAATAAATAATATTAATATTATGTAGCCTGTAGTCCTGCCACATCCCCCTTGCCGAGATAGTAGAGACAGTGATCAGTAAATACAGAGGGAACTGCAGAGACCAGTGCCGGAAGATGGTGTGGGTCCTCCATATGCTGAGCACAGGTCCCCTGGGCCCACTTTTCTTCCTCTAGACTTTGTCACTGTGTCTGATTTCTTTTCTCCGTCTCTCATCTCCACCTTTCGAGAAATACCCACAGGTGTGGAGGGGCAGGCCCCCTTCACTCTGATGCCACGCTTGCCCTCACCTAGCTTTCTCATACCTGGGATTCTAAGGGGTCTGCCCCAGGATTGCATGCCCACTGCCAATCAAAGGTGAACACGTCGATACCTCCTGGATGTGGGGCTACTGGTGGTCAAGGCCTGGCAGTGGCCAGGGAATGGGATGGAGCGGTAACTCCACCCTGCACAGGAAACGCAGCCCCCAGCGACGAGCCGGCCCAAGTATTCCAGGTGCTGCCCATCCCGCATGCACACGGCCAGGCTCCAGGTGGCCTGGCAGAGAGGGATGGCCTGGTGGGCAGCTGAGAGTCCAGAATGAAGGGGGCGTGCACTGCCATCTGCAGTCTGGCAGGCAGGAGCAGGGAGGCTGTTGAATGGTGAGCGAGGGGGATTGGGGAAGGGCGGGTAGCCCAGTTGGCCTGATTTAGCAGTGAATGAGCTGTGGGCGGAGCCGCTCCTGGCTAAGGGCTGGGGTTGGGACAGTCTGTTTGGACCTCCTGGGCTCCAGGCTGCCAGCTGCCTGCCCAGGGTCTGAATGTCCTACTGTGACCTGTTTCCTCACCTGGCCCAGAGGACAGATAGGGAAGGCTTGTTTTGAGGATTAGGCAGGGTAATCCCAGTCAGCCCTCATTAACTTGCCTATCCTCCAGGTCTTTTTGATTTCTTTTTTCTCTTCTTTGTTAGGAAACTCCGGAGAATTGTCCTCCAGCCTCTCTTCAGCTGGGGAGGTGGAAAGGCTGGGCTTTGCCCTTGGCTTTAGGGCCCCTTCTGAGTGTCCCCTCCTCCTAGGGATTTTAAAAGTATATACTTAGCAACATATCCTGTACCTGAGAGAGCTGCAGAGAACCTCCTGCGTGTCCAAACGAGCACACTTTGCTCCCTGAAACCAGGCCCTCATCACACCCCAGAGCCCAAATACTTTCAGGTGGCCAGCTTCAGACAAGAGTCTGACCTCAATGCTTGTTTTCTGGGGTCTGTCTACACAGGCCCGTATGATAGGGCTACCTCCATTCTACGCCTGTGCCTTCCACAATCCATTAGGGGCCTCAACTCCAGTGACTCCTAACTGGGAGCAAGGTTCCCCAGGCAGGGAATGCAGCCGTCCCCAGGATGCTGGCCTGGCTATGTCCCAATGGACATCAGTCCTGGAGCCAGAGATCCAAGGCAAGGAGTCTCAACCCCCCATTTCACCAGGTGTGGTGACCTTTCTGGGTTCCTAACCCTCAAGACGGGATTTTGACACTATCCCACTGCGATATTGGGAATCATATAATCCTCTCCCACCCAGGATATAAGAAACAAGACCACCAAGGGGATAGACAACCACTGCGATAGTTTCAATAATGTTATCCTCTACCCCCTGGCTATTAGGAACAACATCATACAGAGGTGAACACTTTCCTCGAAAATAGGAGTAATATCATCTCCCCGCCGGATATCAGGAACAAGTCCATTAATTATTAATATTAATAAATATAATAAAAATTAATAATAATATTTGATATTAATAATCATAGTAAAGATAGTAAAATTGAGACAGGTTAAAAATGTTAATGATTAGTATTAATAATTAATAGTCATATCATTATTAATAATGAAATAATGATATCAGCAAATAATGTTGCTTAAATCATTACTAAGAGATGTTGGTAATAAAATAATGATTCATATTAAGTACTAATAATATTGTTAACTGACATTAATATTAATAAGTAATTTTAAGTGTGTATAATCACATATGTAAAACAGTTATCCAAAATTAATAATGGTATCTTACTAATTAATAGTGTCATTGATAATTATTAAAATCGATCATTTATGTTTAATAATTAATCATATTATTATTCCTAATACCGCATGGGGTGTGCACCTACCTGTGATGTCATTCCGAATATCCAGGCACGGAGATCATGATACTAGTTTTAATATCACAGTAGGTGTACAATCACGCTGTGACATTAATCCTAATATCTAGGGGGAAAGAGGATGACATGTCACCCAACATAACAACGAATGGACAGCCACTCGGTGATATTGCTCCTAATATTCACGGAAGAGGCGTATGATATTACTCCCAATATCCCAGGGAGGGTACAGCTCTTATGCGATATGGTTACTAGTATCCGGAGAGAGAGTGGATAATAATAATTCCAGCATCGCAGGCTGCGTTCACCCGCCCTGTGACATTGTTATTAATATGCTGGAAGGGAGAGGATGATATGACTCCCCATAGAGCAGGAGGCGTACACCCAGCCTGGGAGTGTGTTCCTAATATCAATGGAGAGGACAGGCTGACATTACTCGCAATAAGGCAGGGGGGTGAGCCACCCCCCGCGAGGTGGGGACCAATAGCCACCCCCTCTCTCCCCCCCTTGGCTATTGGGAGCCACCTCGCAGGGGGGTGAGCCACCCCCCGCGAGGTGGGGACCAATAGCCACCCCCTCTCTCCCCCCCTTGGCTATTGGGAGCCACCTCGCAGGGGGGTGAGCCACCCCCCGCGAGGTGGGGACCAATAGCCACCCCCTCTCTCCCCCCCTTGGCTATTGGGAGCCACCTCGCAGGGGGGTGAGCCACCCCCCGCGAGGTGGGGACCAATAGCCACCCCCTCTCTCCCCCCCTTGGCTATTGGGAGCCACCTCGCAGGGGGGTGAGCCACCCCCCGCGAGGTGGGGACCAATAGCCACCCCCTCTCTCCCC